>NC_081238.1:6919120-7126620 GCF_902713425.1 Acipenser ruthenus
CTTCTGTAATGGTTGTTTTAGCATTTAAACCACCTGAACCACATTTACAGATAGATTTGCAAGGTTGTGTTTTTTTTTTTTTTCCCAGTAAAAACTTTTCAAATGGGGGAAGGGGGAAAATAAAATAGTACCCTTGACTCTGAGGACCTATGAATTGCTTCTGTTTGCAAAAATCCTTAACGGCTAGTTTCACAGCCCACGTTGAGCGCTAATCAGGGTCTGTGAAACTAGCCGCTAGTATGGCTAACTCCTTTAAATAAAATAATATATATTTAGCTCAAAGAGCAGGCTGCCCTATAATTCTGTTATAATTGTATAATATATACTGTGAACTAGCCGGCACCACACACGGTTCTTGCCCCTTTAAAAATAGACCCAGGACTCCAGAAACTGGTTTTTACAGCGCTGACGCGCTATTTCTTTTAATAAACACAAAACAAACACAAAAACAAAACACAAAATAAACTCCTAGCTCTATACGAGCACTAACTAGACACACGGGAACCTCACTATCGGGCAGGACGGCTAAGACGTTTAACTGCCAAACGCAAAAACACACTCTTCTTCAAACTTACACGACTGCTTGGAAGCAGAGCACCCCTTTCTGCCTCCTTCTCCTCAGCAGCCCCGAGCAAAGTGACTGCCTCTCTTTTATACCCTGCACCTGGCTCTAATTTAATAATAAGCACCAGGTGCAGGGGATAATTAATAATAAAACAATTAACAAATCAAAGTAACAATAAAGCAAAACAATCAAACAATAGAGCAAACTAACAAACAAGGTGCCTGCGCACATATCCTACACAGGGAGGATTTTAACACCCCTCCCTGCTGTCTTACAATACATATATAAAAAAATCACTCTTACATCTGTATCAAATACATGAACACTTTTTATAATAAGTGTGTCCGAGGCTCCCGCTTCTGTAAAGACGTGCGCGGCTGGACTCTGTAATAACAGCGTGTCCGAGGCTCCCGCTTCTGTAAAGACTCGTGCGGCTGGACTCTGTAATAACAGCATGTCCGAGGCTCCCGCTTCTGTAAAGACTCGCGCGGCTGGACTCTGTAATAACAGCGTGTCCGAGGCTCCCGCTTCTGTAAAGACTCGCGCGGCTGGACTCTGTAATAACAGCGTGTCCGAGGCTCCCGCTTCTGTAAAGACTCGCGCGGCTGGACTCTGTAATAACAGCGTGTCCGAGGCTCCCGCTTCTGTAAAGACTCGCGTGGCTGGACTCTGTAATAACAGCGTGTCCGAGGCTCCCGCTTCTGTAGAGACTCGCGCGGCTGGACTCTGTAATAACAGCGTGTCCGAGGCTCCCGCTTCTATAGAGACTCGCGCGGCTGGACTCTGTAATAACAGCGTGTCCGAGGCTCCCGCTTCTGTAAAGACTCGCGTGGCTGGACTCTATAATAACAGCGTGTCCGAGGTTCCTGCTTCTATAAAGACTCGTGCGGCTGGACTCTGTAATAACAGCGTGTCCGAGGCTCCCGCTTCTATAAAGACTCGCGCGGCTGGACTCTGTAATAACAGCGTGTCCGTGGCTCCCGCTTCTGTAAAGACACGCGCGGCTGGACTCTGTAATAACAGCGTGTCCGAGGCTCCCGCTTCTGTAAAGACTCGTGCGGCTGGACTCTGTAATAACAGCGTGTCCGAGGCTCCCGCTTCTATAGAGACTCGCGCGGCTGGACTCTGTAATAACAGTGTGTCCGAGGCTCCCGCTTCTATAGAGACTCGCGCGGCTGGACTCTGTAATAACAGTGTGTCCGAGGCTCCCGCTTCTGTAAAGACTTGCGCGGCTGGACTCTATAATAACAGCGTGTCCGAGGTTCCTGCTTCTATAAAGACTCGTGCGGCTGGACTCTGTAATAACAGCGTGTCCGAGGTTCCTGCTTCTATAAAGACTCGCGCGGCTGGACTCTGTAATAACAGTGTGTCCGAGGCTCCCGCTTCTATAAAGACTCGCGCGGCTGGACTCTGTAATAACACCGTGTCCGAGGCTCCCGCTTCTGTAAAGACTCGCGCGGCTGGACTCTGCAATAACAGCGTGTCCGAGGCTCCCGCTTCTGTAGAGACTCGCGTGGCTGGACTCTGTAATAACAGCGTGTCTGAGGCAGGGCAACTAGAACTGAAGAGCAGCACCTGGGCTTGGGTAAAACGTTTATATATTAAAAAGAAAAAAACACACCTTAACCAAACGAGGACATATCCCTCCTAATCGCGCTGGTGTTAAACTGAGGGTTTGTATCGGGGTTACAGCCCAAAGCAACCTGAAAGGAGGCTCAGGAGCGTGTGATACAAGATGGGTGGAGACCGGTGTGAAATCAGGAGCAGTGATCGTGCTCACCATGTAGAGTGACAGACAGACAGACATCCTTCAGATGAGACATGAAACAAACAAGGTCTTATTGGAAGTGACTCTGCAGCAGCAGCAGTTGTTGATGAAGCATAGCTCACCCCCTAGTCTCTAAGTCACTTTGGATAAAAACGTCCGCTAAATTAATAATTAATAATAAAAGATGGACACTATCGGCCCATAAGGATCCCAGTAACAAAAACAGTATTTCAGTAATTGCATTAGTTTTCTATACTGCAGACGCCATATGAAGGGTAAGAAGGTGGCAGGCAGGAGGGGGGTCAGTTCAAACTATTTTAAGTAATAAAATGTATTTTGAAGTTACTTTCCTTGTTTTGGTGAACTGCTGTCTGCTGTGCTTGCGTTTTCAGGATATCCTCCCGGGCCGCTCCTCCACTGCGGGCTTATCCTGCGATGATGATGAGGATGATGATGATGATGATGTCGCCCAGCCCAGCGCGCCTGAGGATACCACTTCTGACCAGCACAGGGGGGCAGGGGAAGGGCCGGGGCAGGGAGACGCCACCCTCCACAGTCACGGGGGAGCGCACGGGCCGAACCACAAAGCCAGCACTTCAGGAGAGCAGAGACAGGAGGCAGATCCAGAGAGGCAGCAGCCCACTGTAACGGAGCAAGGGGGGGCAGGAGAGGGGGGGCAGGAGCACCTACCCCATCCCGAGGGGTGCGGGACCCCTGGATTAAAAGCTTCTCTGGGGTTGGAGGATACAGAAACGCAGGGTGGTGGTGTTGCTGGTAGTCCACAGGGAGAGCTAGCCTGTTTATTAGGGAGCGCAGAGGCTGTGTTTACAGAGGGGGGGAAGCAGTCCGAGTCAGCCAAGCCGAAACACGTTGAGACTTACCCCGAGACACAGGCTGAAACATCGGCCAATCTGCAGGGAAAGGGGGTGGCGGAGCCTTGCAACGAAGCTGGGGCTCAGCCTGCACCCCCACAATCCCACTGCGGAACCCCCGGAGAGCCCCCTGCCCTGCCAGCAGCAGCAGCCTCCGTTCCCGAGAGAGAAGAATCTACGAGGATCTGCAAAGGGGTGATCCCCAGGCAGGGGCGAGAAGTCGCGATGGAGAAGGGCTCGCAAGTTTTCCCAAATCCGGGATCCGGAACAACACCGCCGCCTCATGCCTCTGCCGCCTCCTGGTCCCCTCGGAGCTGCGCGGGGCGATCCCAGATCCGACTCGGGAATGAGAACGCGGAATCGGCAGCAGGCAAGAAAATCCAAGACAGTGAGGAGGCGGGCCCTGAAATGAACGAGAAGGATTTCATGAGAAACACCCAACAAAGCCATTCACAGAGCAGAACCGAGACGGAAGAGTTAAAAGCATCGCAGAGCTTCGGAGATGGAGAGGGAAGCGACTGGGGACAAATAAAGCTTTCAGAGAACAACAAACTATCAACGTCATCATCCTGTGCAGCAGCAGCAGCAGCAGAATCCAAACCAGCAGCCGTGTACGTGAACCCGTGCGTGCTGGAGGAGAGGGACTGGGAATCCCGCTTCGCAGTGCTGGAGATGGAAGACTCGAGCGACGCGGGGGCCGGGCAGCGCAAGGCTAAGGGGGCGGCGCGGTCAAGGCGGTGCAAGCCTGCCACCAGTGCTGCTGCTGCTGCTGCTGCTGGGAAGAGGGAGGTGAGGACCGCGCTAGTGTGCGCTGAGACAGCCTGCCCTGATCTGACTCACACCGAGGCGGAGGGAAGTCTCCAGGGAGCAGCTGGGGCAGGCGGACAGAAAGACCCTGTCTCGGCCGCCCAGGATCGAGAGGAGGGGGGACCCCACCCCATTACCCCAGCTGCTGCCCGGGGGAGCCCCGAGTCTGAGAGAGAGGACGTGGGGGCCATACAGAGCTGCGAGGATCACAGCGAGTGGGACTCTGAGTTTCTGCAGAGCTGCTCCACGCAGGTGAGTGACCGGCGTTTACTGTGGGCAGTGGATCAGTCAGTCAGAGTCATATTAACATGGTCCCTTATTAAAGTTTCTCCTGATGTTTTAGCAGTCAGTCAGTCTCCCCCCCTCAGGATTATATAGCACTGAGTTTGCCATGGTTTCCAGGCAGCCTCTATCTCTCTATAAGAATCTCCCCTGTGTGTTGCAGCGCTTCCCTGAGTCCTGCTCTCTCCCGGCTCCGCTCCCCGTCCTTGGGACAGAGTCCGTGGTTCTTCCCTGGAGCTGCCTCTCTCCATCAGCTCCATCTCGGATCGCAGATCACACTGGGGTAAGCGGAGAGGGTGGGAGGGGGGACGTTTTCAAACATCTGTTCTCCATTAGTGTGTTTGAATGGAGTGTTTGTGTCCTTTTGTTCAGAAGGTAATTCTCTGGCAGTCACCCCATGACTAGCAACCGCTATGAAGCGCTTTAGCATTGAAACGCTGAAAGAAAAACTCAAATCCAGTGAGAAAGCATTTAGATTAGAAGTCGTCTTTTTGAACAGAAGGCTGCTGAAGGTTTTACAATGAAGCATTCAGCAGAGGCTGGGGGATCGCCCCCGGTGCCTCTATACAGCTGTGGTCCCCCTATAGAACAAACTCATTTTGCTGCGTGAAGTCGGATGAAACCTGCTGAATAACGTTACGTTCACATATTGAGATACACACCACCGCTTTGTAGTTTTCCCATGTACTTAACGAAAAACTGACGACAAATGTGACGTTTGGAAATCTAACATGACATGCTGCTGTGCTGATATTATGGCTTCAGGTCGACTTTATTTTCAGGATACTGTTTTGTTGTTTCTTTGATTACATGATGTTAAATAACAGATCAAAATGATGTTCAAATAGTGTATTTATTTATTTATTTATTGATTTATTTGTTTTTTTAAATGATGTTTCAATCCTAAAATGTCTCGGTTAGATGCTAGGTGTCCTACTCCAGTGGAGACGTTACAGCTGCAGTGGCTGGCTGGCTTTACAGCTGCAGTGGCTGGCTGGCTGTTTCAGTGCTGCTCTGTGTTCTTGTCTTCAGGGAGGCGATGCCCGAGCCCCGGTCCCAGTCTCTGCAGGACTACGAGGACGCCAGCGAGCTGGTGTGCGGACTCATAGAGGAGCTCTCGCAGATCAAGTAAGTGAACTCACCCGAGACACCAGACCGCTTCACTGCTCGCTCCTTTCACTCGCTCTGGGCTGTGTGTCTGCCTCTGTCTGTCGTTACAAAGATCTTCCTGACAATCTGTTGTCTCTGTGTATCTGCAGTTTGCACTCGTGGCTGGTTACGCATCCCTTCCCCGTTCTCTCTCCCGTTCTCTCTCTCTCTATCTCTCTCCCTGTCTGCGTAATGCTGTGCTTTTTGCTCCACTTGTCATCTAGCTGCACTGTGAAGCCCCACTGCCTGCTCTGTGTCTCTCTGTCTCTCCTCTCCTCCTGTCTCTGACATCGTGTGCGGGCCCTGTTTCAGCCGGCTCATCATGCTGACTCACCGGGAGCTGCAGTCTGGAAGGAACCCCCGCAGGGCCAGGCTGGGCTGGGAGACACACTGCCAACCCCAAGGACCTGTAACCCCACTGGGGACACACCGCCAACCCCAAGGACCTGTAACCCCACTGGAGACACACTGCCAACCCCAAGGACCTGTAACCCCGCTGGGAGACACACCGCCAACCCCAAGGACCTGTAACCCCGCTGGGAGACACACCGCCAACCCCAAGGACCTGTAACCCCGCTGGAGACACACCGCCAACCCCAGGGACCTATAACCCCGCTGGGAGACACACCGCCAACCCCAGGGACCTATAACCCCGCTGGGAGACACACCGCCAACCCCAAGGACCTGTAACCCCGCTGGGAGACACACCGCCAACCCCAAGGACCTGTAACCCCGCTGGAGACACACCGCCCACCCCAAGGACCTGTAACCCCACTGGAGACACACTGCCCACCCCAAGGACCTGTAACCCCGCTGGAGACACACCGCCAGAGCAGGGCCGTCAAACTCCAGTCCTCCAGTTTTTCATTCCAACTTGAGTTTCACTTCATTCCTCTAACTTATTTGTTCAATCGGACATCCTTGTGAGTGACTCTGCAGCAGCAGCAGTTGTGATGCATCGCTCACCTCCTGGTCTCTCTAAGTCGCTTTGGACAAAAGCGTCTGCTACTTGACTCCTTTTTAATAAAAATTTTTTTTTTAAAGGTCTTTTAAATTGACAGTTTAAAAAAAATGCCCTTGATTCAAAGTGTGCACGAGCTGTGAAACATTGTGAGGCCGAGGAGAGAGAAGTGTTTAATGTGTCCAATTCGTCAAATAATTTAGAGCAATTAAGTAATTCAGAGCTCAGGGTGGAAGGAAAGCCAGAAGCTGCCCTGTGACCCCCCAGGAGCTGAGACTCCCCCCCCCCCCCCCCCACCCCCGCACAAGAAGCACCCGCAGACACACGACACACAAGAGAGCAGCACAAAAATATTCAGCAGCCACTGAGCTGCAGTGGTCAGGTGCTTCTGTGTGTGTGTTTTTGTTGGGTTATTTTTTTTTAACGTTCTTAAAGTCTAAATGGTTTTAGAAAATACTTTGAATATTTGGTTGTCTCTTAGAAATGTTTTTTTTTTGTATTATTATTTATTTAATTGATTGTTTTGAAGCGGCTTACCAAATGTTTTTTTTTTTTTTTACAAGTTGAGTAAAGTTTGTTCTCTCATACTGAAGTTACTCCCTGTTCTCATTGGTGTGGAAGGTTTGTATTGGAATTCCTTTTAAAAAGCTGTTTTCTAGTTTTTATCCTGAGCCCCCCCCCCATCCTATCTAATACAGTGTGTCTCCACCCTGCTCCTGGAGAGCCCCCCTTATCCTATCTAATACAGTGTCTCCACCCTGTCCTGGAGAGCCCCCCCCCCATCCTATCTAATACAGTGTGTCTCCACAGTGTCCTGGAGAGCCCCCCTTATCCTATCTAATACAGTGTGTCTCCACCCTGTCCTGGAGAGCCCCCCATCCTATCTAATACAGTGTCTCCACCTTGTCCTGGAGAGCCCCCCCCCCATCCTATCTAATACAGTGTGTCTCCACCCTGTCCTGGAGAGCCCCCCCATCATATCTAATACAGTGTGTCTCCACCCTGTCCTGGAGAGCCCCCCCATCCTATCTAATACAGTGTGTCTCCACCCTGTCCTGGAGAGCCCCCCCATCCTATCTAATACAGTGTGTCTCCACCCTGTCCTGGAGAGCCCCCCCATCCTATCTAATACAGTGTGTCTCCACCCTGTCCTGGAGAGCCCCCCCATCCTATCTAATACAGTGTGTCTCCACCCTGTCCTGGAGAGCCCCCCCATCCTATCTAATACAGTGTGTCTCCACCCTGTCCTGGAGAGCCCCCCTATCCTATCTAATACAGTGTGTCTCCACCCTGTCCTGGAGAGCCCCCCCATCCTATCTAATACAGTGTGTCTCCACCCTGTCCTGGAGAGCCCCCCCATCCTATCTAATACAGTGTGTCTCCACCCTGTCCTGGAGAGCCCCCCCATCCTATCTAATACAGTGTGTCTCCACCCTGTCCTGGAGAGCCCCCCCATCCTATCTAATACAGTGTGTCTCCACCCTGTCCTGGAGAGCCCCCCCATCCTATCTAATACAGTGTGTCTCCACCCTGTCCTGGAGAGCCCCCCCATCCTATCTAATACAGTGTGTCTCCACCCTGTCCTGGAGAGCCCCCCCATCCTATCTAATACAGTGTGTCTCCACCCTGTCCTGGAGAGCCCCCCCATCCTATCTAATACAGTGTGTCTCCACCCTGTCCTGGAGAGCCCCCCCATCCTATCTAATACAGTGTGTCTCCACCCTGTCCTGGAGAGCCCCCCTATCCTATCTAATACAGTGTGTCTCCACCCTGTCCTGGAGAGCCCCCCCATCATATCTAATACAGTGTGTCTCCACCCTGTCCTGGAGAGCCCCCCTATCCTATCTAATACAGTGTGTCTCCACCCTGTCCTGGAGAGCCCCCCCATCCTATCTAATACAGTGTGTCTCCACAGTGTCCTGGAGAGCCCCCCCATCCTATCTAATACAGTGTGTCTCCACAGTGTCCTGGAGAGCCCCCCTATCCTATCTAATACAGTGTGTCTCCACCCTGTCCTGGAGAGCCCCCCCATCATATCTAATACAGTGTGTCTCCACAGTGTCCTGGAGAGCCCCCCCCCTATCCTATCTAATACAGTGTGTATCCACCATGTCCTGGAGAGCCCCCCCCCCATCCTATCTAATACAGTGTGTCTCCACAGTGTCCTGGAGAGCCCCCCCATTATCCTATCTAATACAGTGTGTCTCCACCCTGATTCTGTAGAGCCTCAATCAATTCTGCAGCAGCTGCTGCTTCTTGTTGTTTTTTAGTTATCTCTAAATCAGCAATTGCTAAATAAATACCTGCTGCTGAAACAACAACATGGGAATTCTGACCAATTAAGCCACAATCATTGAGTCAGTTAAGGGGGTGGAAGAGGGGGGGAGGGGGGGAGAGGGGGTTAGAACAAAAACCAGGAGACCCCCCCCCCCCCCCCCCTCCTCCAGCTCTCCAGGCCCTGGGTTGAGAACCACTGTGCTAAAATACATGTTCTTTAAATATGATATTTATGATAGTTTAAAAAGATATTTTAAAAGTTTAACTTTTCGTTTCTGAAAAAAATGTTTATCGAAGAACTGCTTGTACTGTAAGTTTCCTGAAAAAAACTAAAAAGGGAAGCAGCTAAAAGTAAGACCTGATGTGCCAGCGAAAAATAAATAGTGAAGTGAACAAATTGTTTTATACAGAAAAAAATTCATCTTTGACAAGGTTGGTCAAATCCAATATTCGATGGCCAAAGCGTTTTTGGTTTTCATTACAACTTCAGGTCTTAATTGCTTTAACTGATCTAATTATTTATGAATAGGTTTTTAATAGTAGACAAAGACACCACAGAGAAAGAGAACAACACGCCACCGTTTCATTACTGTTTAAAAAAAAAAATCCATTCACAATTTATTAAACAAAACACAAAAAATATAAAATCACAATGGAATACATTAGCTTTACAAGAGCAACTTGAGTTTCGAAACAATGCAGGTGTGTGTGTGTACATACATTATATATATATATATATATATATATATATATATATATATATATATATATATATATATACATACAGTGCCTTGCAAAAGTATTCAGACCCATGACCAATTCTCTCATATTAATGAATTGCAAATGGTACATTGAAATTTTGTTCTGTTTGATATTTTATTTTAAAATACTGAATCTCAAAATCAATTGTCAGTAATTATATATATATTATTGTCAGTAATTATATATATATTATTGTATGTAATTATATATATATATATATATTACTGTGTGTGTGTATGTGTGTAATTAGGCTTTTTTTTTTAAATTGTGCAGCAGCTTATAAAAACTTGGTAAGATTTCAAGTTCCTTGTTATACAATTTTATATTTAACTTGAAATCTCTCCATCCAACTGTTTAAAAATTCAAAAGCTCTGATGAGGATTAGAACAAATAGTTTTAGTTCAATTTGAGGGGTTCAATGAAGCAATTGAGAGCAGCTCCTCAGCTGGAACAAAAACCAGCAGAGACACAGACAGACAGACAGGCAGGAGACAGACAGACAGACAGACATACAGACAGACACACAGATACAGACAGACAGGCAGGTAGACAGACAGACAGACAGGCAGGCAGAAAGGCAGGTAGACAGACAGACAGGCAGGCAGAAAGGCAGGCAGGTAGACAGACAGACAGACAGGCAGGCAGAAAGGCAGGTAGACAGACAGGCAGGCAGAAAGGCAGGTAGACAGACAGACAGACAGGCAGGCAGAAAGGCAGGTGGTGGGGTTGAGAAATGTCTTTAGTGAAGTAAGTTGTGTAACATAAATAGGTTTGTACTTCCCATGGAATATAATTATCAGTTAAATTGAAGTTAAATTTTAAATTGTGTTTTGCTGTATTGTGCAAAAGAGACCATTAAAAGTGCAAAAGGGCTCACTGAGGGAAAAAAGGTACTTTTCATGCTTGATTGTCTTTGACATCAATATATACTAACGCTAGATAAATGTTCCATATAAAACCCCACTAAAGACCTACAAGCCTGATATGTGCTACTCATTTTTTAATCAGATTTTTATTTTATTTTTAATAAATAAACAAGGTCCAGAATCCTTTAGTAGCTGTTATCGATAATATTTCTTATGACTTGACTTATTTTTTCTGTAACTATGCAGGTAAGAAACTGAAGTGGATTAGTAACGTGCATGCAGTCATCATGTCTGTCTGTCTGTCTAATATATATATACAGTGCCTTGCAAAAGTATTCAGGGGGTTTCTTATTTTTAAGAAAAATATTTCCCAACATAAAACCAATATCACCTTACAATAATTGATTTTGAGATTCAGTATTTTAAAATAAAATATCAAACAGAACAAAATTTCAAATGTACCATTTGCAATTCAGTAATATGAGAGAATTGGTCATGGGTCTGAATACTTTTGCAAGGCACTGTATATATATATATACACATTATATATATATATATATATATATATATATATATATATATATATATATATATATATATATACACACACACACACACCTCTGCATTGTTTCGAAACTCAAGTTGCTCTTGTAAAGCTAATGTATTCCATTGTGATTTTATATTTTTTGTGTGTTGTGTTTAATAAATTGTGAATGGATTTTTTTTTTTTTTTTTTTAAACAGTAATGAAACGGTGGCGTGTTGTTCTCTTTCTCTGTGGTGTCTTTGTCTACTATTAAAAACCTATTCATAAATAATTAGATCAAATAAAGCAATTAAGACCTGAAGTTGTAATGAAAACCAAAAACACTTCGGCCATCGAATATTGGATTTGACCAACCTTGTCATAAGATGAATTTTTTTCTGTATAAAACAATTTGTTCACTTCACTATTTATTTTTCGCTGGCACATCAGGTCTTACTTTTAGCTTCTTCCCTTTTTAGTTTTTTTCAGGAAACTTACAGTACAAGCAGTTCTTCGATAAACATTTTTTTCAGAAATGAAAAGTTAAACTTTTAAAATATCTTTTTAAACTATCATAAATATCATATTTAAAGAACATGTATTTTAGCACAGTGGTTCTCAACCCAGGGCCTGGAGAGCTGGAGGGGGGGGGGTCTCCCGGTTTTTGTTCTAACCCCCCCTCCCCCCCTCTTCCACCCCCTTAACTGACTCAATGATTGTGGCTTAATTGGTCAGAATTCCCATGTTGTTGTTTCAGCAGCAGGTATTTATTTAGCAATTGCTGATTTAGAGATAACTAAAAAACAACAAGAAGCAGCAGCTGCTGCAGAATTGATTGAGGCTCTACAGAATCAGGGTGGAGACACACTGTATTAGATAGGATAATGGGGGGGCTCTCCAGGACACTGTGGAGACACACTGTATTAGATAGGACGGGGGGGGGCTCTCCAGGACATGGTGGAGACACACTGTATTAGATAGGATAGGGGGGCTCTCCAGGACAGGGTGGAGACACACTGTATTAGATAGGATGGGGGGGCTCTCCAGGACAGGGTGGAGACACACTGTATTAGATAGGATAGGGGGGCTCTCCAGGACACTGTGGAGACACACTGTATTAGATAGGATGGGGGGGGGGGGGGCTCTCCAGGACATGGTGGATACACACTGTATTAGATAGGATAGGGGGGCTCTCCAGAATCACAGAATCATGGTTGTAGACATTCAGTATGTTTACATGACAAAGCGTTTTCGGAAAACTAATGTTTTCGAAAAAAAGAATCAGAAAACTGATTCTTAAAACGTCACTTTTCTGTGTTTACATGATTAATGATAGAAGATCTAATTAAAATTTAACTGTATACATGGATTTAAGTTTTCGGAAAATGCAGGATATGTTTGCATGCAAAGTACTGTAGTAGCCAAAGTACGATTTGAATAGCGGACATTTCTGCGATAGAACGGAGACCAATCCAATATAGTGCTTTATCAAAGTGTCAGGTCTTAAATTCATAGATTACTATCCTATACGTCTATTCAGATTCCCCACAATGTGCAATCAGCCTTTCCAACAGCTCATCCTGTTCTATATTACCAGTTTCTTTTGCAGACATGATTTTAAATTATCACGTCATTTTAAAGCTGGAAAACATTTGCTGCTTCAGTATGGGCTATTAACAAATACATACAGACTTTAACAAATGTGTTACTTTTTCCCTAACCAGACAAATGGATGCATGCAGACTGACTACAGATTATTATTATCTTCTCTGTTTTCTAAAACCACGTGCAGGAATGAAGGTCAAAGTTTGCGCATGTGCAGTACGCTATCGGAATAAGTTTTCAGAAAAGTGTGTTTACATGATATACGTTTTGTTAGTTTTCTAAATTTAATCGGAAATTTCTAGGTGCTGTTTTCTGAAAACTTACTTTTGGAAGATTTCGATACATTTTCCGAAAACTGTGTTTACATGACTTTTGATATCGGAATTAGTTTTCCGAAAAATATCGGAATTCTTATGCTCATGTAAACGCACTGGTTGTATTAGACCCTTAGGGACCCAGGTATTTTGCCTGTTATTTTTTTACTATTGTTAGATTTGTGGCTAGAATTCTTTAACTATCCCCAAATAGGAAAAAAATCTATATCTAATTTATCAGAAAACAGGTCTTTGTGGCTTCGATATCACTGTTTCTCTTATTTTGTGTAAAAATGTTTGTTTACTGCACTGAGGTAGGGCTGTCCAGTGCAGCAGCAACACTCCTAAACACTGGCATTCAAGACTATCTCCTAATGTGGGCATCTACCGGAAATACACAAGTAAGACCTCGTTTTAAACCTCAGAATCTCCTCTTTCCAATGACGTATGGCATATAAACAGTGATGAAACGGTGGCGTGTTGTTGTCTTTATTTGTGGTGTCCTTGTCTACTCTTAAAAACCTAGTCATATTTTCAAATAGCACAAATAAATGAAATCTTACCAGCACAATTGAGATATATATATATATATATATATATATATATATATATATATATATATATATATATGTATGTGTGTGTGTACACACTCCTCTGCATTGTTTCAAATCTCAAGTTGCTCTTGTAAAGCTAATGTATTCCATTGTGATTTTATATTTTTTGTGTTTTGTTTAATAAATTGTGAATGGATTTTTTTTTTAAAACAGTAATGAAACTGTGGTGTGTTGTTCTCTTTCTCCGTGGTGTCCTTGTCTACTATTAAAAACCTATTCATAAATAATTAGATCAATTAAAGCAATTAAGACCTGAAGTTGTAATGAAAACCAAAAACGCTTCGGCCATCGAATACCGGATTTGACCAACCTTGTCATATAGATTCATTTTTTTCTGTATAAAAACAATTAGTTCACTTCACTATTTATTTTTTCTCTGACATATCAGGTCTTACTTTTAGCATCTTCTCTTTTTAGTTTTTTCAAGAAATCCATGTGTTTTTTTTTCCCAGTTGCACTGGTTGGCACGTAGACAATTAAAGTATACAGTGCCTATAGAAAGTCTACATCCCCTTTCAAAATGTTCAACTTTTGTTGCCTTGTAGCCTGGAATTAAAATTCATTAAAATACTTTTTTATTCATTGATCTACACATCCTACCCCACAACTTCCAAGTGAAAAAAAATATTCTAGAAATTTGTAGAAAATTAATTATAAATTAAAACTGAAATAGCTTGGTTGGGTAAGTGTCCCCCTTGTAATAGCAATCCTAGATTAGCTCAGGTGTAACCAATTGCCTTCAAAATCACACACCAAGTTAAGTGGCCTCCACTTGTTAAATTGCAGTAATTCACATGATTTCATGATAAATTCAGCAGTTCCTGTAAGTTCCCTCTGCTGGGTAGTGAATTTCAAAGCAAAGACTCAACCTTGAGCACCAAGGCGCTTTCAAAAGAACTCCGGGACAAAGTTGTTGAAAGGCACAGATCAGGGGATGGGTATAAAAAAAAAAATATTAAAGACCTTGAATATCCCTTGGAGCACGGTCAAGACGATTAAGAAGTGGAAGGTGTATGGCACCACCAAGACCCTGCCTAGATCAGGCCGTCCCTCCAAACCGGATGACCAAGCAAGAAGGAGAATGATCAGAGAGGCTACCAAGAGGCCAATGGCAACATTGCAAGAGCTACAGACTTTTATGGCCAAATCTGGTCAAAGTGTGCATGTGACAACAATATCCTAAGCACTCCACAAATCTGGCCTGTATTTTACCCAAGAAAGACCACCTTGAATCCCGTTTGAAGTATGCAAAAAACACTCTGTAGCCATGTGGCAAAAATTTGGTGGTCTGAAGAAACTAAAATGGAACTTTTTGGCCTAAATGCAAAGCGTTATGTCTGGCGCAAACCCAACACAGCACATCACCCAGGTAACACCATCCCTACTGTGAAGCATGGTGGTGGCAGCATCATGTTATGAGGATGTTTCTCATTGGCAGGGACTGGGGCACTTGCCAGGATAGAAGGGAAAATGAATGGAGCAAAGTACAGTGAAGTCCTTGATGAAAACCTGCTGCCCTCTGCAAGAAACCTGAAACTGGGACGGAAGTTCACCTTTCAGCATGACAACGACCCAAAGCACACAGCCAAATCTACACTGTAGTGGCTAAGGAACAAAAAGGTAAATGACCTTGAGTGGCCCAGTCAGAGCCCCGACCTAAATCCAATCGAAAATTTGTGACATAACTTGAAGATTGCTCTCCATCAACGCTCCCCAAGGAACTTGACAGAGCTTTAACAGTTTTGTAAAGAAGAATGGTCAAATATTGCCTAATCTAGGTGTGCAAAGTTGGTAGAGACCTATCCCAACAGACTCACAGCTGTAATTGCTGCCAAAGGTGTTTCCACGAAGTATTAACTCAGGGGGGTGGAGGCTTATCCAATTATGATCTTTCAGTTTTGTATTTATAATATATAATCTTTTTCTCAATAAAAACTTTTCCCCCTTAACAGTGTAGAGTATGGAGGATATATATATATATATATATATATATATATATATATATATATATATATATCCTCTTGAGAGCTAATATAATGCAAATATATAAAAAAAAGGTTTTATCTTTTTAATATTGCAAATCTGTAAAAAGATTAACAGATTTAACAAAATAGAACCAAAACAAGTTCTTGGAAATACTGTTTAGCCGAATAGAAAGAGGACATTTAAGTATCACTTCTTTAGAGAGGGGAAGGAGAGGGGGAGGAGGGAGGGGGGAAGCAGGGCCATGCAGCTTGGGTGGGACACGTTTGGGGGGGGGGGGTTAATGAGTGGATTGTTTTTTGTCTAAAGGTGGATTTTAAAGAAGGGCTGTCGAAATATGATTGGGTGAAAGTGGCTTGAATGAAGGCTGGGGGTGTTTATGTTGTAGTATAAAGAAGTGAACCTTCTTTGCTGATTAATAATTTGCATTGTCTCTGCATGTTAAGAAGTAAATGTAATACAGGATCCGGAGAGAGAGAAAGAAAAGACTTGAAGTGTTTTGTTTAAAACTTTACATTGGCGGGCTACAGAGTTCCAGTCTACGAGACCACTGGTGAGCATTTTCCACTTTCAAACCTTCCAGCCGACACTTTATTCTGGTCAGGGTTGGCCATTTTTTTGATTGAAAAAAATAAATAAAAAAATGAATAAAAAGGGATTTATTTGATATAAATTATGGAAACATTTTAGGGGTAGGGGTACCTAATGTTCTTAGGGTGTTGCAAATAGTAATTTGTGAATAGTTACTGTACATAGCACGTCACGGACCTCATAGCAAAACAAATAATGTGATATCTTATAACAACTGTAAGTCACCCTGGATAAGGGCGTCTGCTAAGAAATAATAATAATAATAATAATAATAATAATAATAATAATAATAATAATAATAATAATTAGCCCCCTCCCCCATTAGATAAGGTTTCTTACCTTGGTCGTGTTTTCTGCAAGCTGCTTTACAGATCCATTTTCATTTGTTCAAACGTGTTAACTACACACTTCAATGTGAAGCGATGTTTTGGAATTTTGTCGGCTGCCTGACTGGTTTTGCAGTTTCCAGTCATTTCTGATTTTAACCTCGATCACTTGATGCAGCACCAATCATTATATTTTTTTCTTCATTTCATTTTGGAACACATACAAATTCCAGTTTTAAACTTCTCATGTGCTACCGGTACTTAAGGGACTCTTGCAGAGGCTCAGTATTTTTAAGTTTTGATCTGTAACGCAATTAAGTAGGGCCTGTAAATTGACAGAATGATTAAATAAATAAATATATTTTAAGCAGAATGAACATATTGATTGTATAATGATGATATAATGCCAGGGCCCATGTGCAACATCACCTACCCTGTAATCACTAGATCAAGACTCAAGTGCAGTGCATGTAGGCTATTTGTTTGTGTGTTTGTGTTTGTGGCTCCCGGGCCTCCTAGCACTGCGATGGCTGCTATGGTGGTACGTTGCCACTAGTACATACCAAAACTAATTACTAAATGAACACGTACATGAAGCAGATTATTTATCATTGTGGCATCCTCCAGATATGAGCTAGAATATTTTTTGCCTTCTAAAAAGGCTTTCTAGAGTTTGATCCCAGCCACTATTACATCATTCACATCATTACTGCATCACATATTGTCATGTTGACTACATTTGAATGTGCATAAGAGTGAAAATCCCCTCTGACCCTGCGCTAGGTATTGCATCAGCAGCACGGTCTTGTCCTTTACACTCAGAATGAGTCTATCAGTCTGTCACAAGCTTGCAGTTCAAGGGGATAGTCCCCCTTTAAACACAGTTTAGATGATTAGATATCACTTAAATAGGGATGAGATTCCCTGCTTTTCCATTTTTATTGAAAAACTGTATAAAATAGATAATAAAATAAAAAAAATATTTTAAAAAGGAAATCAAATCGGTGATTTCAGTCGAGTTGATTTAAATCACCAGCCCAGATTTTGTCGATGTCCATGGAAATATGGCTTTTTTTCTCCAAAATGTTCATTCTTATCCCCCAATTAAACATTGGACAGTTTTCTAAACCATTTCGCTCTACTTTTGTCCCTACACAGGTTTCTGTTGCTGATGTGATAAACGCTTACAGTATATCTACTCTCAGGTTCGGTATTTCATTCTTTCAGGGTTAAACGATCTGCCCGTGTTCCACAGAACACTACAAATAAAACAAAAAAAAAAGTAAAATCTACACCGTATATACTTAGTTGTTTTTGTGGATTAAGTGCTGTATTTTAACATATTGTAACACATTGTACATAATGATAGGATTCTGAAAATGCTACTTCTCAAAAACGATGACTGCACGTGAACTGAATTGATAATAAGAGCCTTTATTCCGATTCCAAACGTGCTGCTTTGTCGATGCAGGATGTATTTGTAGGCATATATACAGTGATGTAGAAAATCAAAAGAATTGGCAATGAATGCAAACATGAAAAACAGATAAGGGAAGCAGCATAACAGAGAAAGAAACTCTGACTGTAATCTCTGCACTACGATTTAAAGGGGATCTCAAGTTGTTTTTTGTGTGTTACGTGTTCCCATGTGTTGCTACAACTGTTTAAGTAAGGTGTGGGTATTGTTTTTATTTGCAATTTGACATCCTCACCACTTTCACACTATTAAACTGCCATCTACACAGTGCTCCGTTTCCAAGATGGCTTCACATGTACCCTTCAGAAGAACTTCAGAACTACATTTCCCATCATCCTCCTGCTCAAGCATGTATGATGGGGGGGTGTGGGGGGGGGAATGTAGTTTAGTGTTAATGAAGTAAAGGCAACAGACTGCTTAGGGTTTGGTTTGATCACTTGGCCTCCCCACTTGTCAGAGTCACAAGCCGCTACTGCCCTGCTAATAATGACGTCATTACGGCATTGACGGCATCACTTTTTTTTTTTTTTTTTTTTTTTTAAATACCGGTATACTGTCCCACCCCTAATTTGTATTATGTCTGGAAACGGCTGCACCTGTCTGGAGCTTTTTCTTGATTTTTATTTACATTACATTTGTATAATATTCAGAGTCTCTGCAAGTCGCCTTGGATAAAGGCATCTGCTAAATAAACAAATAATATGATGCATCATTGCTTCTATTTTAGTGGAACTGTATAAAGGTACTTTGGTTTCTGTTTGATGTAATCGACTTGCTTCACATTATTTATGATGTAATTAAATGCTCCTTCTTTAGTCTTGTTATAACGACAGGTTATGTTCATATTTAGCATAAAAGAATAAACATCCTTTGCAAATAAAACCATTTCTTAATTTAAGTTTGTTTAAATTAGTTTGAAATTGCACTGGGTCAATATGACCCTAAACAGAATGGATGTGCCTACATTCTGAACCGAATAGGAGGGTTAAGAATTGAAGTTTTGAAATTGTGTTTCAGGAAAGCTGAGGAATAAGAGATTTGAGAAGACACCGTGAAGAGGAACCAACAGATATGGACATTTCAAAGTAATTCTATTCCCGATTTATCTGCTTAAAGGGGATTTCAAGTTGTTTTGTGTGTGTGTGTCACGAAGGACAATTAAAGTCAAAGGCAAGTATAATTACTTTAATTGCTAAAGGCAGCCAAACTACGCCACCTGGTGGAATATACGGGCACCAGGTCCCGAAATATGAATATACTTTCGTGATTAGATCTAATATTTAATAAACTTTTATCCAAATCCTTCTTTACAGGTTCTTTTTTTTTAATCCCAGGACCACACAACACACTCCACACAAGATACAATTATAAAATAAGCTTTATTTAGTACAGAAAATTCTTTAAAATATAAAAAACTTCAGTTACAACACAGTATTATTCCTTATTCTCGCTCATCTGGTTAACACAGGATAGCATACTCGGTACACATTTTTAAAACACATCATTCAATAACGAAGGTGTTGCAACAAAAAAATAAAATCAATATTTCAATATTTGGCAGAACAATTGAATAAAGTCCACTAAATAGTGGTGCAACTACTTGTCCACCGCGAACAGCTAGAAATATTGGTATGCAAGAGAAAACAAAAGAAAAATCAATCTCAATCTCACGAATCTCTGTCCCGGTTCCGTTGATGGCTGAGAAAAGATCCAACTCGTTACACCCGTGCCTACAGAGGACTCTAGAAAGAACAGTCCATGTTCAGCGCAGCTCACTGTAGCCTCCAGGAACGCGCACAGATTCTCCCGTGCAGCAATAACAGTTCCGGCTGCAGCAACGCTGATCCCGGCGCACACTCTAGCCCCAGAACATCAGTCTTCAGCACAACGTATATAAACACAGATTTTAGTCCCTACACAGATTTACTGCATAGTCAAACTTCACTCAATTGATCTATCAAAAAAAGGACACAGTCTCGGCTCATTCCAAGCAATTCCACCCGGTTTATCACGGAAGGGGGTATAACAGTCACAGTATTAAAATCACAAAAATAACATCTGTCAGCGTCTTAAGCAGCCAAATATGAGAACCAATATGTTTTTTCAGTATTGTACTTCCCTGTGTGCTGCCTGAGTCGCGTCTCTATCAATTTTCATACTTTTTCATCTACGAAACGTTGTTCTTTTCTTTCTACAGCTCTGTTCCCACACTCTTGTCCACCTGCTCCCCTACTTAATCCTTCAATATCAGGTCGATCTTGCGGGTCTATATTCCGCTTCCCTCGTCACCGTTCATTCATTTTTTCTCTCGTTTGTGAGTCGAAGCACTCTTTTTATTGTCTGTGAGGGATAGGTTAGGGCAGGTGAAAACACCGGAGATGATTACTGTGGGAGTCTGGAGTCAGGGATCCCAAACTGGTCTCAGGTGTGCTGTTCAAGCACATAAATTAACAATTAGTGAATGCAACAAAAACAAACCACACAGTGATAAAAAAAGAAACTTCACACACTAGAATTATAACAATAAAAATCAAACACATCATAATAATAAAAATTAAACACATTATAATAACCGTGAATATATTAAAAAGAAATATTTAGTGCACACAATAATAATAATACTTGCTCCACCCCCACCATTTTAACAACTTGGTCATTCATGACGTGTGTGTGTGTGTGTTTGTTACATGTTCCCATGTGTTGCTACACTGTTTAATTAAGGTGTGTGTGTGTTATTTTATTTTGACACCTTGACCACTTTTTTAAACTATTAAATTGCATTCTACACAGTGCTGTTTCAAGATGGCTTCCCATGTACCCTTCAGAAGAACTTCAGAACTACATTCCCCATCACCCCCATCATACATGCGTGAGCAGGAGGATGATGGGAAATGTAGTTAATAGTGTAAAACACTGGTCAGGATGTCAAAAAAAAAACAATACACAATCCTTACTTAAACAGTTGTAACATGTAACACACACACAAAAGAAAACTTGAGATCCCCTTTAAGAAGTTTATACCAACACTCTGGGGGGGGGGGGGGGGGGGGGGGGGGGGGTCTGTTTTTTCTTCAAAATGTTTAATCTGGATTTAATAGTCCTATGTCATTTTCTTTCTTTTTTTTCTTTTTTTTTAATTTTGGAATCGGCAGTTATTTTACCCCCATGCACTCACGCTGTCGTCTTTCGAAACTTGGTTCAAGCTGTCAAGTTAAGCCATCCTTGGTATCACTCCCATAGACCAGGATTGGCTGAATTATGCTGTCAAACAGTTTGAAGAATATTCATTTCGTGGGAGGATTAAATGCAGCCAGTGTTTGTTTTTTTTAAACTCTCTCTCTCTCTCTCTCTCTCTCTCTCTCTCTCTCTCTCTCTCTCTCTCTCTCTCTCCAGGTTTATTCGCAGGTCCATTCTAGACATCATCTGTGTAATCCCACAGGTCATATGTGCTGTTTCCGAAGTAAGAACAACATTGTAACTGAAACTAAACCCAGTCCAGCAGACAGACAGACAGACAGACAGACAGACAGACAGACAGACAGACAGACAGGCAGGCAGACAGGCAGGCAGACAGGCAGGCAGGCAGACAGACAGACAGACAGACAGGCAGACAGACAAGGCAGACAGACAGGCAGACAGGCAGGCAGGCAGACAGACAGACAGGCAGGCAGGCAGGCAGACAGACAGGCAGGCAGGCAGACAGACAGGCAGACAGATAGACAAGGCAGGCAGACAGGCAGACAGACAGACAGGCAGGCAGGCAGACAGACAGACAGACAGATAGACAAGGCAGGCAGACAGGCAGACAGACAGACAGGCAGGCAGGCAGACAGACAGACAGACAGACAGGCAGGCAGGCAGACAGACAGGCAGGCAGACAGGCAGAGCAGCGTTTGGGACTCTAGTGCCTTCATCAGCACTGTGAAGAGCTATGCACACCGGACGAGAATGAAGCGAGCGAATAAAAAAGAATGAAGCCTTTGGGTTTAAATGGAGCAATGCACACCACAGGCGTAGCGAGCGGAGTGAATGAAAAAGAATGAACCCTATGGGTTTAAATGGAGCAATGCACACCACAGGCATAGCGAGCAGAGCGAATGAAAAAGAATGAACCCTACGGGTTTAAATGGAGCAATGCACACCACAGGCGTAGCGAGCGGAGTGAATGAAAAAGAATGAACCCTATGGGTTTAAATGGAGCAATGCACACCACAGGCATAGCGAGCAGAGCGAATGAAAAAGAATGAACCCTACGGGTTTAAATGGAGCAATGCACACCACAGGCGTAGCGAGCGGAGTGAATGAAAAAGAATGAACCCTATGGGTTTAAATGGAGCAATGCACACCACAGGCATAGCGAGCAGAGCGAATGAAAAAGAATGAACCCTATGGGTTTAAATGGAGCAATGCACACCACAGGCATAGCGAGTGGAGCGAATGAAAAAGAATGAACCCTATGGGTTTAAATGGAGCAATGCACACCACAGGCGTAGCGAGCGGAGTGAATGAAAAAGAATGAAGCCTATGGGTTTAAATGGAGCAATGCACACCACAGGCATAGCGAGCGGAGTGAATGAAAAAGAATGAACCCTATGGGTTTAAATGGAGCAATGCACACCACAGGCATAGCGAGCGGAGTGAATGAAAAAGAATGAACCCTATGGGTTTAAATGGAGCAATGCACACCACAGGCGTAGCGAGCGGAGCGAATGAAAAAGAATGAACCCTATGGGTTTAAATGGAGCAATGCACACCACAGGCATAGCGAGCGGAGCGAATGAAAAAGAATGAACCCTATGGGTTTAAATGGAGCAATGCACACCACAGGCATAGCGAGCGGAGCGAATGAAAAAGAATGAACCCTATGGGTTTAAATGGAGCAATGCACACCACAGGCATAGCGAGTGGAGTGAATGAAAAAGAATGAACCCTATGGGTTTAAATGGAGCAATGCACACCACAGGCATAGCGAGTGGAGTGAATGAAAAAGAATGAACCCTATGGGTTTAAATGGAGCAATGCACACCACAGGCGTAGCGAGCGGAGTGAATGAAAAAGAATGAACCCTATGGGTTTAAATGGAGCAATGCACACCACAGGCGTAGCGAGTGGAGCGAATGAAAAAGAATGAACCCTATGGGTTTAAATGGAGCAATGCACACCACAGGCATAGCGAGCAGAGCGAATGAAAAAGAATGAACCCTACGGGTTTAAATGGAGCAATGCACACCACAGGCATAGCGAGCGGAGTGAATGAAAAAGAATGAAGCCTATGGGTTTAAATGGAGCAATGCACACCACAGGCATAGCGAGCGGAGTGAATGAAAAAGAATGAACCCTATGGGTTTAAATGGAGCAATGCACACCACAGGCATAGCGAGCGGAGTGAATGAAAAAGAATGAACCCTATGGGTTTAAATGGAGCAATGCACACCACAGGCGTAGCGAGCGGAGCGAATGAAAAAGAATGAACCCTATGGGTTTAAATGGAGCAATGCACACCACAGGCATAGCGAGCGGAGCGAATGAAAAAGAATGAACCCTATGGGTTTAAATGGAGCAATGCACACCACAGGCATAGCGAGTGGAGCGAATGAAAAAGAATGAACCCTATGGGTTTAAATGGAGCAATGCACACCACAGGCATAGCGAGTGGAGTGAATGAAAAAGAATGAACCCTATGGGTTTAAATGGAGCAATGCACACCACAGGCGTAGCGAGTGGAGCGAATGAAAAAGAATGAACCCTATGGGTTTAAATGGAGCAATGCACACCACAGGCGTAGCGAGTGGAGCGAATGAAAAAGAATGAACCCTATGGGTTTAAATGGAGCAATGCACACCACAGGCGTAGCGAGCGGAGCGAATGAAAAAGAATGAACCCTATGGGTTTAAATGGAGCAATGCACACCACAGGCATAGCGAGCGGAGCGAATGAAAAAGAATGAACCCTATGGGTTTAAATGGAGCAATGCACACCACAGGCATAGCGAGTGGAGCGAATGAAAAAGAATGAACCCTATGGGTTTAAATGGAGCAATGCACACCACAGGCATAGCGAGTGGAGTGAATGAAAAAGAATGAACCCTATGGGTTTAAATGGAGCAATGCACACCACAGGCATAGCGAGTGGAGTGAATGAAAAAGAATGAACCCTATGGGTTTAAATGGAGCAATGCACACCACAGGCGTAGCGAGCGGAGTGAATGAAAAAGAATGAACCCTATGGGTTTAAATGGAGCAATGCACACCACAGGCGTAGCGAGTGGAGCGAATGAAAAAGAATGAACCCTATGGGTTTAAATGGAGCAATGCACACCACAGGCATAGCGAGCAGAGCGAATGAAAAAGAATGAACCCTACGGGTTTAAATGGAGCAATGCACACCACAGGCATAGCGAGCGGAGTGAATGAAAAAGAATGAAGCCTATGGGTTTAAATGGAGCAATGCACACCACAGGCATAGCGAGCGGAGTGAATGAAAAAGAATGAACCCTATGGGTTTAAATGGAGCAATGCACACCACAGGCATAGCGAGCGGAGTGAATGAAAAAGAATGAACCCTATGGGTTTAAATGGAGCAATGCACACCACAGGCGTAGCGAGCGGAGCGAATGAAAAAGAATGAACCCTATGGGTTTAAATGGAGCAATGCACACCACAGGCATAGCGAGCGGAGCGAATGAAAAAGAATGAACCCTATGGGTTTAAATGGAGCAATGCACACCACAGGCATAGCGAGTGGAGCGAATGAAAAAGAATGAACCCTATGGGTTTAAATGGAGCAATGCACACCACAGGCATAGCGAGTGGAGTGAATGAAAAAGAATGAACCCTATGGGTTTAAATGGAGCAATGCACACCACAGGCATAGCGAGTGGAGTGAATGAAAAAGAATGAACCCTATGGGTTTAAATGGAGCAATGCACACCACAGGCGTAGCGAGTGGAGCGAATGAAAAAGAATGAACCCTATGGGTTTAAATGGAGCAATGCACACCACAGGCGTAGCGAGCGGAGTGAATGAAAAAGAATGAACCCTATGGGTTTAAATGGAGCAATGCACACCACAGGCATAGCGAGTGGAGTGAATGAAAAAGAATGAACCCTATGGGTTTAAATGGAGCAATGCACACCACAGGCATAGCGAGTGGAGTGAATGAAGCGAGCGAATTTTCAAATAAATGTGTTTTATTTCTATTCGCACCACAAGATATTCGCATTGCTATGGACCAATCAGAAATAAGATTGAGCCCGACTGTCTCACTCACGCAAGGACAGGTTAATGAACTTCAGCTTGTAAACTAGTTATTGTGATTCAATACTTTTACAATATACAATTATTATACAGTCAGTATCTCACCAAAATACAGCATTGGAGTTCACAATGTCTTTTTGGATTGTATATTTACATTTCTATGTAACGTCATAATTAAAAAAGTTGATTCTGGTAAATCCAGCTTCCATATCCCTGGATAGTTGAATAGTATTTGATTCCGGTTCCGGGTTTTAAATGACACTGAGTGAAGCTGCAGGCGTTGACTTTGTGAGTTTGAGCAATTGCTTTTTTTTTTTACTAAGTTTAATAATATAAATCCTGGGTCTTTGTTTTATTCCTTCACCACACAAGGACACTAACATTAAAACTACAGGATTTTCCTTTGTACTTAGCTGGAAAGCTTTATGGAGGTTCACAAAGCGATCAAGTAGTCTAATTTCTTTTAATAACACAGTTCTCTTTTCTTTTCCTTTCTTCTGCTGCATTCATCTCATTCACTTCGCTCCCGGTGTGCTTTACTTATTCTCCTTGAATTCGCTCACTCGATTAATTTGGTTCTGGTGTGCATATACTGTTACTGAAACTAAACCCAGTCCAGCAGGCAGACAGACAGGATTCTGAAAAAATCTATCGAATTTCAAATTGGATTTGACTTCTTCCGTGAATATTACTTTTCAACATTTTGTTTCTGCTTTCTATGATAATATTTATTAATTTGTGTGTTTGTTTTAAACCCCCCACCCTCCACCTGCTCTCAGTATTTTCAGGATGTAAGGGAAGACACAAAAGTGTGCTGGGTCCTGTCTCTCACCGCGGTTATCTCCAGTTCCGTGGGTCTCGGGGTCCTTCCGCTTCAAAGCTATCTCCCCCACGGAATCAAAAGCTTGCTGTCCGGGATATTCCAACTGGTAGCAGGTGAGTCACTCTCAAGAGGGAGAGAGGAGGGGAGAGGGAAGAAGAGAGAGGAAGAGGGGGGAGAGGGAGATCAATTAATACTAATACTGTCATTCATGATCTTACCCAGTGTGGAGTAGTAGTTAGGGCTCTGGACTCTTGACTGGAGGGTTGTGGGTTCAATCCCAGGTGGGGGACACTGCTGCTGCACCCTTGAGCAAGGTAATTTAACTAGATTGCTCCAGTAAAAACCCAGCTGTATAAATGGGTAATTGTATACAAAAATAATGTGATAACTTGTAACAATTGTAAGTCCTCCCCCGCTCTCTCTCTCTCTCCCAGGTGTATCCATCATGAATGCCAGTTCGATCCACACATACCAGTCATACCAGAGTGGACAGGGGATCAGTGACGTGTACTTTTATGCAGCCTGGACTTCGTGCGGCCTGTCCTTCATCAACAGTGTCTTATACCTTCTAGAATGGAAGAATGCAGGACGAGAGTGAGAGAGAAGGGGGAAGAGAGGAGGAGAGGATATTAGGGGAGGGGAGGAGGAGAGAGAGAAGTGAGGAGGGGAGAGGGGGAGAGGAGTGAGAAAGTAGAGGGGAGAGGAGATTAGGAGAGAGAGGTGAGAGGGGATGAGGAGAGGGGGAGAGGAGTGAGAAAGTAGAGGGGAGAGGAGATTAGGAGAGAGAGGTGAGAGGGGATGAGGAGAGGGGGAGAGGAGTGAGAAAGTAGAGGGGAGAGGAGATTAGGAGAGAGAGGTGAGAGGGGATGAGGAGAGGGGGAGAGGAGTGAGAAAGTAGAGGGGAGAGGAGATTAGGAGAGAGAGGTGAGAGGGGATGAGGAGAGGGGGAGAGGAGTGAGAAAGTAGAGGGGAGAGGAGATTAGGAGAGAGGTGAGAGGAGATGAGGAGAGGGGGAGAGGAGTGAGAAAGTAGAGGTGAGAGGAGATTACGCAATTTTTTTATGTCTAGCTAGCTAGATGCCTGATTCTTGTGTATGCTTAGACCATGTAGTTCATTGTCAATGCACTTAATTTTGATTGCCACTATATAATGTCATATTTGTAGCACATTGTATTTTTAACACTTGAAAACCTGTAAATCGCTGTGGGTAAAAAACACCTGATAATGACCAAATAATAACATTGGTCATGCTTTAAAAAAAAAGATATGCACTCTATAGGTAAACAAAATCATGATGCCAAAATCTAATAGACAAATGTAACTAACACATAAACACATTCGCTTTACTTTCATGTGAAACTCAGCCAGCCTGTATATATCAAAAGAACCATTGGGATTTTTTTTTTTAATAAACCCATTCAAAACTGCTGCATATTTGGTGTTTTCACCTGTATTTTTATTATTAGGGGTATTGCTGCAGAATGAAGGCTCCCAGTTGCACACGCAGCACTACCCTGTGTGAGCGCCCTGTGAGAGCTACGCTGTGGGAGCCTTCGTTCTGCAGCACTACCCTGTGTGAGCTCCCTGTGAGAGCTACGCTGTGGGAGCCTTCGTTCTGCAGCACTACCCTGTGTGAGCTCCCTGTGAGAGCTACGCTGTGGGAGCCTTCGTTCTGCAGAACTACCCTGTGTGAGCTCCCTGCGAGAGCTACGCTGTGCGAGCCTTCGTACTGCAGCACTACCCTGTGTGAGCTCCCTGCGAGAGCTACGCTGTGGGAGCCTTCGTACTGCAGCACTACCCTGTGTGAGCTCCCTGCGAGAGCTACGCTGTGGGAGCCTTCGTTCTGCAGCACTACCCTGTGTGAGCTCCCTGCGAGAGCTACGCTGTGGGAGCCTTCGTTCTGCAGAACTACCCTGTGTGAGCTCCCTGCGAGAGCTACGCTGTGCGAGCCTTCGTACTGCAGCACTACCCTGTGTGAGCTCCCTGCGAGAGCTACGCTGTGGGAGCCTTCGTACTGCAGCACTACCCTGTGTGAGCTCCCTGCGAGAGCTACGCTGTGGGAGCCTTCGTTCTGCAGCACTACCCTGTGTGAGCTCCCTGCGAGAGCTACGCTGTGGGAGCCTTCGTTCTGCAGCACTACCCTGTGTGAGCTCCCTGCGAGAGCTACGCTGTGGGAGCCTTCGTTCTGCAGCACTACCCTGTGTGAGCTCCCTGTGAGAGCTACGCTGTGGGAGCCTTTGTTCTGCAGCACTACCCTGTGTGAGCTCCCTGTGAGAGCTACGCTGTGGGAGCCTTCGTTCTGCAGCACTACCCTGTGTGAGCTCCCTGTGAGAGCTACGCTGTGGGAGCCTTCGTTCTGCAGCACTACCCTGTGTGAGCTCCCTACGAGAGCTACGCTGTGGGAGCCTTCGTTCTGCAGAACTACCCTGTGTGAGCTCCCTGCGAGAGCTACGCTGTGGGAGCCTTCGTTCTGCAGCACTACCCTGTGTGAGCTCCCTACGAGAGCTACGCTGTGGGAGCCTTCGTTCTGCAGAACTACCCTGTGTGAGCTCCCTGCGAGAGCTACGCTGTGGGAGCCTTCGTTCTGCAGCACTACCCTGTGTGAGCTCCCTGTGAGAGCTACGCTGTGGGAGCCTTCGTTCTGCAGCACTACCCTGTGTGAGCTCCCTGTGAGAGCTACGCTGTGGGAGCCTTCGTTCTGCAGCACTACCCTGTGTGAGCTCCCTGCGAGAGCTACGCTGTGCGAGCCTTCGTTCTGCAGCACTACCCTGTGTGAGCTCCCTGTGAGAGCTACGCTGTGGGAGCCTTCGTTCTGCAGCACTACCCTGTGTGAGCTCCCTGCGAGAGCTACGCTGTGGGAGCCTTCGTTCTGCAGCACTACCCTGTGTGAGCTCCCTGCGAGAGCTACGCTGTGGGAGCCTTCGTTCTGCAGCACTACCCTGTGTGAGCTCCCTGTGAGAGCTACGCTGTGGGAGCCTTCGTTCTGCAGCACTACCCTGTGTGAGCTCCCTGCGAGAGCTACGCTGTGGGAGCCTTCGTTCTGCAGCACTACCCTGTGTGAGCTCCCTGCGAGAGCTACACTGTGGGAGCCTTCGTTCTGCAGCACTACCCTGTGTGAGCTCATTGCGAGAGCTACGCTGTGGGAGCCTTCGTTCTACAGCAATATACTTTTGGTCCACTCAACAATGTAGCCTCAGACAATGAAGTACGGGAAGTTATTAGGATCAAAACAGAGGACTGTGATTAACGTGCGTTAAAAAAAAAAAAAAAAACGCGTTCTTAGGTTTAAACAATCTAGTTTTCTCCAGGCTAACCCCGAGGTCCTGCTCACAGTCCCTTTAATAGGGGAGCTGGAGGGAGGCAGCGCCCCCACCCCAGCCAATCCACACATGGCTGGAAATACCCTGTCTGACAGATGGTGAGGGAAAGTACAGGCTGGTGATGGGAAACTCCCCAGCCCAGGGATCCTGGAAAGTCCCTGCTAGGAGAAGTGGGCGGCACACACCATTACAATATATTATATATATATATATATATATATATAAATATATATTTGTCAGTGTTTTTGCATTTCTAAGAGATATTAAGGTGTGATGCATTTAATCATGTTTTCTTTTTTCTTTGTATTTGTTACATATTTGTTTATCACCCCAACAGGCGATATCATTTTAATTGACATTTAATTGATAACCATAATGTCTATGGGAATAAACAAGAAAATACTAACAGAAGGACTTGCTGTTAGAGATTTGTTTTTTTGTCCACTTATTTCTCTATTAACAAACTTTACCTACACAGTGTATTCATCCAGTGAAGGCACTGCAGCTCTGCGGTAAGAAAACATGGAACATCAAATATTAAAAGATTTTAGCAGCACAGCACAAAGAAAAAACAGATTTAAAAAATACTAACTGCAGTATAACACAGAACCGAATAATTAGCACAGGCTTTGTAAAACATACTGCGACGTTATTAATAAAATAATACGCAGCAGACCGGTAAAGTAGCACTTACCTTAAGGTAGCCACAGTTTACAAATAATAATCAAAATCCATGAAAACGTATCCTCTGAATCCACATGAATCCCTCAAATGAAGTGACAGAGCAAACATTTAAAAGTCTGAATTTTAACATTAACTTTGTACATGGTATTACTTCTAGTGATTAATTTGTACAGGTTTCTGGAGTCTCCAATAACAATATTAATATTATTATAAATATTTCACAATCCACCTGCTTAAAGCATTCAGATTATCCTGCCGAACAATGCTGAATGTGTCCGCTGAAGAACATGTATATATACTATTACAATCTTAAGGAAAATGTGCAAAATGTAACCAATGATTTTCAACCGTAGGCTACTATAAATTAATATGAGATTATTAATTATCACAAGAACTCTCCTAAACCCTCCCCTCCCCTCCTTCCACCCCAACCTTAAAATAACTCTCCTAACCCCTCCCCTCCGTCCCTCCACCCCAACCTTAAAATAACTCCCCTAACCCCTCCCCTCCCTCCCTCCCTCCACCCCAACCTTAAAATAACTCTCCTAACCCCTACCCTCCCTCCACCCCAACCTTAAAATAACTCTCCTAACCCCTCCCCTCCCTCCCTCCACCCCAACCTTAAAATAACTCTCCTAACCCCTCCCCTCCCCTCCCTCCACCCCAACCTTAAAATAACTCCCCTAACCCCTCCCCTCCCTCCACCCCAACCTTAAAATAACTCTCCTAACCCCTCCCTCCCTCCCTCCACCACAACCTTAAAATAACTCCCCTAACCCCTCCCCTCCCTCCCTCCCTCCACCCCAACCTTAAAATAACTCTCCTAACCCCTCCCCTCCGTCCCTCCACCCCAACCTTAAAATAACTCCCCTAACCCCTCCCCTCCCTCCCTCCCTCCACCCCAACCTTAAAATAACTCCCCTAACCCCTCCCCTCCCTCCCTCCCTCCACCCCAACCTTAAAATAACTCTCCTAACCCCTCCCCTCCCTCCACCCCAACCTTAAAATAACTCTCCTAACCCCTCCCTCCCTCCCTCCACCACAACCTTAAAATAACTCCCCTAACCCCTCCCCTCCCTCCCTCCCTCCACCCCAACCTTAAAATAACTCTCCTAACCCCTCCCCTCCCTCCACCCCAACCTTAAAATAACTCTCCTAACCCCTCCCCTCCCTCCACCCCAACCTTAAAATAACTCTCCTAACCCCTCCCTCCCTCCCTCCACCACAACCTTAAAATAACTCCCCTAACCCCTCCCCTCCCTCCCTCCACCCCAACCTTAAAATAACTCTCCTAACCCCTCCCCTCCCTCCACCCCAAACTTTAAAATAACTCTCCTAACCCCTCCCCTCCCTCACAACCTTAAAATAACTCCCCTAACCCCTCCCCTCCCTCCCTCCACCCCAACCTTAAAATAACTCTCCTAACCCCTCCCCTCCCTCCCTCCACCCCAACCTTAAAATAACTCTCCTAACCCCTCCCCTCCCTCCACCCCAACCTTAAAATAACTCTCCTAACCCCTCCCCGTCCTCCCTCCACCCCAACCTTAAAATAACTCTCCTATCCCCTCCCCTCCCTCCCTCCACCCCAACCTTAAAATAACTCTCCTAACCCCTCCCCTCCATCCCTCCACCCCAACCTTAAAATAACTCTCCTAAGCCCTCCCCTCCCTCCACCCCAACCTTAAAATAACTCTCCTAACCCCTCCCCTCCCCTCCCTCTACCCCAACCTTAAAATAACTCTCCTAACCCCTCCCCTCCCCTCCCTCCACCCCAACCTTAAAATAACTCTCCTAACCCCTCCCCTCCCTCTACCCCAACCTTAAAATAACTCTCCTAACCCCTCCCCTCCCACCACCCCAACCTTAAAATAACTCTCCAAACCCCTCCCCTCCCTCCCTCCACCCCAACCTTAAAATAACTCTCCTAACCCCTCCCCTCCCTCCCTCCACCCTAACCTTAAAACAACTCCCCTAACCCCTCCCCTCCCTCCACCCCAACCTTAAAATAACTCTCCTAACCCCTCCCCTCCCTCCCTCCACCCCATCCTTAAAATAACTCTCCTAACCCCTCCCCTCCCTCCCTCCACCCTAACCTTAAAGTAACTCTCCTAACCCCTCCCCTCCCTCCCTCCACCCCAACCTTAAAATAACTCTCCTAACCCCTCCCCTCCTCCCTCCACCCCATCCTTAAAATAACTCTCCTAACCCCTCCCCTCCCTCCCTCCACCCTAACCTTAAAGTAACTCTCCTAACCCCTCCCCTCCCTCCCTCCACCCCAACCTTAAAATAAATCTCCTAACCCCTCCTCTCCCTCCACCCCAACCTTAAAATAACTCTCCTAACCCCTCCCCTCCCTCCTCCCCAACCGTTAAATAACTCTCCTAACCCCTCCCCTCCCCTCCCTCCACCCCAACCTTAAAATAACTCTCCTAACCCCTCCCCTCCCTCCCTCCACCCCAACCTTTAAATAACTCTCCTAACCCCTCCCCTCCCTCCCTCCACCCCAACCTTAAAATAACTCTCCTAACCCCTCCCCTCCCCTCCCTCCACCCCAAACTTAAAATAACTCTCCTAACCCCTCCCCTCCCTCCACCCCAACCTTAAAATAACTCTCCTAACCCCTCCTCTCCCTCCCTCCATCCCAACCTTAAAATAACTCTTCTAACCCCTCCCCTCCCCTCCCTCCACCCCAACCTTAAAATAACTCTCCTAACCCCTCCCCTCCCTCCCTCCACCCCAACCTTTAAATAACTCTCCTAACCCCTCTTCACCCTCCCTCCACCCCAACCTTAAAATAACTCTCCTAACCCCTCCCCTCCATCCCTCCACCCCAACCTTAAAATAACTCTCCTAACCCCTCCCCTCCCTCCACCGCAACCTTAAAATAACTCTCCTAACCCCTCCCCACCCTCCCTCCACCCCAACCTTAAAATAACTCTCCTAACCCCTCCCCTCCCTCCCTCCCTCCACCCCAACCTTAAAATAACTCTCCTAACCCCTCCCCTCCCCTCCCTCCACCGCAACCTTAAAATAACTCTCCTAACCCCTCCCCTCCCTCCCTCCACCCCAACCTTAAAATAACTCTCCTAACCCCTCCCCTCCCTCCACCCCAACCTTTAAATAACTCTCCTAACCCCTCCCCTCCCCTCCCTACACCCCAACCTTAAAATAACTCTCCTAACCCCTCCCCTCCCTCCCTCCACCCCAACCTTTAAATAACTCTCCTAACCCCTCCCCTCCCTCCCTCCACCCCAACCTTAAAATAACTCTCCTAACCCCTCCCCTCCCCTCCCTCCACCCCAAACTTAAAATAACTCTCCTAACCCCTCCCCTCCCCTCCCTCCACCCCAACCTTAAAATAACTCTCCTAACCCCTCCCCTCCCTCTACCCCAACCTTAAAATAACTTTCCTAACCCCTCCCCTCCCTCCACCCCAACCTTAAAATAACTCTCCTAACCCCTCCCCTCCCTCCCTCCACCCCAACCTTAAAATAACTCTCCTAACCCCTCCCCTCCCTCCCTCCACCCTAACCTTAAAACAACTCCTCTAACCCCTCCCCTCCCTCCACCCCAATCTTAAAATAACTCTCCTAACCCCTCCCCTCCCTCCCTCCACCCCATCCTTAAAATAACTCTCCTAACCCCTCCCCTCCCTCCCTCCACCCTAACCTTAAAGTAACTCTCCTAACCCCTCCCCTCCACCCCAACCTTAAAATAATTCACCTAACCCCTCCCCTCCCTCCACCCCAACCTTAAAATAACTCTCCTAACCCCTCCCCTCCCTCCCTCCACCCCAACCTTAAAATAACTCCCCTAACCCCTCCCCTCCCTCCACCCCAACCTTAAAATAACTCTCCTAATCCCCTCCCCTACCTCCACCCCAATCTTAAAATAACTCTCCTAACCCCTCCCCTCCCTCCACCCCAACCTTAAAATAACTCTCCTAATCCCTCCCCTCCCTCCACCCCAATCTTAAAATAACTCTCCTAACCCCTCCCCTCCCTCCACCCCAACCTTAAAATAAATCTCCTAACCCCTCCCCTCCCTCCACCCCAATCTTAAAATAACTCTCCTAACCCCTCCCTCCCTCCATCCACCCCAACCTTAAAATAACTCTCCTAACCCCTCCCCTCCCTCCACCCCAACCTTAAAATAACTCTCCTAACACCTCCCCTCCGTCCCTCCACCCCAACCTTAAAATAACTCTTCTAACCCCTCCCCTCCCCTCCCTCCACCCCAACCTTAAAATAACTCTCCTAACCCCTCCCCTCCCTCCACCCCAACCTTAAAATAACTCTCCTAACCCCTCCCCTCCCTCCACCCCAACCTTAAAATAACTCCCCTAACCCCTCCCCTCCCTCCCTCCACCCCAACCTTAAAATAACTCTCCTAACCCCTCCCTCCCTCCCTCCACCCCAACCTTAAAATAACTCTCCTTACCCCTCCCCTCCCTCCACCCTAACCCTTAAAATAACTCTCCTAACCCCTCCCCTCCCTCCACCCCAACCTTAAAATAACTCTCCTAACCCCTCCCCTCCCTCCACCCCAACCTTAAAATAACTCTCCTAACCCCTCCCCTCCCTCCCTCCACCCCAACCTTAAAATAACTCTCCTAACCCCTCCCCTCCCTCCCTCCACCCCAACCTTAAAATAACTCTCCTAACCCCTCCCCTCCCTCCACCCCAACCTTAAAATAACTCTCCTAACCCCTCCCCTCCCTCCACCCCAACCTTAAAATAAATCTCCTAACCCCTCCCCTCCCTCCACCCCAACCTTAAAATAACTCTCCTAACCCCTCCCCTCCCTCCCTCCACCCCAACCTTAAAATAACTCTCCTAACCCCTCCCCTCCCTCCCTCCACCCCAACCTTAAAATAACTCTCCTAACCCCTCCCCTCCCTCCACCTCAACCTTAAAATAACTCTCCTAACCCCTCCCCTCCCTCCACCCCAACCTTAAAATAACTCTCCTAACCCCTCCCCTCCCTCCCTCCACCCCAACCTTAAAATAACTCTCCTAACCCCTCCCCTCCCTCCACCTCAACCTTAAAATAACTCTCCTAACCCCTCCCCTCCCTCCACCCCAACCTTAAAATAAATCTCCTAACCCCTCCCCTCCCTCCACCCCAACCTTAAAATAACTCTCCTAACCCCTCCCCTCCCTCCACCCCAACCTTAAAATAAATCTCCTAACCCCTCCCCTCCCTCCACCTCAACCTTAAAATAACTCTCCTATCCCCTCCCCTCCCTCCCTCCACCCCAACCTTAAAATAACTCTCCTAACCCCTCCCCTCCCTCCCTCCACCCCAACCTTAAAATAAATCTCCTAACCCCTCCCCTCCCTCCACCTCAACCTTAAAATAACTCTCCTAACCCCTCCCCTCCCTCCACCCCAACCTTAAAATAACTCTCCTAACCCCTCCCCTCCACCCCAACCTTAAAATAACTCTCCTAACCCCTCTCCTCCCTCCCTCCACCCCAACCTTAAAATAACTCTCCTAACCCCTCCCCTCCCTCCACCCAACCTTAAAATAACTCTCCTAACCCCTCCCCTCCCTCCACCCCAACCTTAAAATAACTCCCCTAACCCCTCCCCTCCCTCCCTCCACCCCAACCTTAAAATAACTCTCCTAACCCCTCCCTCCCTCCCTCCACCCTAACCCTTAAAATAACTCTCCTAACCCCTCCCCTCCCTCCACCCTAACCCTTAAAATAACTCTCCTAACCCCTCCCCTCCCTCCACCCCAACCTTAAAATAACTCTCCTAACCCCTCCCCTCCCTCCACCCCAACCTTAAAATAACTCTCCTAACCCCTCCCCTCCCTCCCTCCACCCCAACCTTAAAATAACTCTCCTAACCCCTCCCCTCCCCTCCCTCCACCTCAACCTTAAAATAACTCTCCTAACCCCTAAACATATAACCTGTGTGATTCACCTGCTTTAACGAGCTCTGTGCGTCGTAATCTGCAAAACAAACGCAAACACCTCCTCGCTTGGTTTCCTTCTGAACAAACCAACATATTTAATGAGATCCAGCTGTTCCACACTGAGACACGCCCCACTGTGAGCTCATTAATTCGGCGCGGCTCTGTCGAGCAGGTTACAATGGGCAGAGCAGGCAGTGAACTTTATGAAAACGGGTAGAACGCAGCTCTCGCTATTCCTTATCCAATGCTGCCATCGTGTGGCCATTTACTAGAACTGTTTGTTGTAATAACTTCTGTGCTTTTTTATTATTTTATCTGAGCACAGCTCAGATGCTCTTTGAAATGACTCGGATTAACTTTAACCTCTGTGCAAAAAAAGACATTTCAGATACATTCTTAAAATACAGCAAAAAGAATATTTACAGGATAACCAGGAGAATACTGTGTATAAATAATAAAGTTTTCTCTAATTGCTCTTATTTGAAATCATTCTCATGCATTTATCATGCTTGCTTCCTGTTCTTACTGGACTCATATCAGAAAATAGTTACTATCAGGTTTAGCTGCTCTTAGTCAAACTCGCTCTTCCTTATAATGTACATATATACAACTCCCCAGTAATGTTGAAGCTGACACCCTGGGATCCTTCAAGAAGCTGCTTGATGAGATTCTGGGATCAATAAGCTACTAACAACCAAACGAGCAAGATGGGCTGAATGTCCTCCTCTCGTCTGTAAACTTTATGTTCTTTCTTACTGTGTGCTTTATTTTGCTCTTACTTTAATTGATCTTATTGTACTTTCATAGCTGCTCTTATTTGTATTATGATATTTTATAATGTGATAACTTGTAACAATTGTAAGTCACCCATGAAAAGTGTCTGCTAAATAATAATAATAATAATAATAATAACAACAATAATAATAATAATAATAATAATAATAATAAAGACTTTGCTGAATTCATTGCCTGTACTACCCATTGTCACGGAGCTGTGTTCAGATAAAAAAATTAAAAAAAAGTTAGTTTAATAGAACCAACAGTTCTACTAAATGGCCACACGTTGGCAGCATTGGATAAGTAAGAGCAAGAGCTAAATTCTGCTTTTAGTCGAATTCACTCTTATAATTTACTGTGTGCTTTATTATTTTGCTCTTACTTGAATTGATTTTATGGTACTTTCATAACTGTAATGTGATATTTTATAATGTCATAACTTGTAACAATTGTAAGTCACCCTGGATAAGGGTATCTGCTTAGAAATAATTAATAATAATAATAATAATAATAATAATAATAATAATATTACTACTACTACTGCTGCTCCTTTGTTTGCCCTTTTGTTTGATTTGGATGTTTTTAAGTTTGAAACTATTTTATTTTGATTTCCTCTTTTAAGGAGGGGGGAAAAAAGTACTACTACTAAAAGTAATAACAGAGTTGTAACCGAGTGTGGAAGGGTGGGGGTATTCACTGACATGGGAGACAGAAGATTGTATTTGCAAACACAGCAGAGGTGCCCAGTTTTATTTCTTTTCTTTTTTTATTTATTTTAGCCCGCAGAGGGCGCTGTTGTCTGTGGCCTGTACACCGGCAACGGTAATCAGGACCACAGGTTACCAACACAGGTATAGGCAGGTGCACTCACAGGTGCTCAAAAATAATAATGAAAACCAAAGGCGAAATGAAAAAGGAAAATAAAACATAGTAATAAAACTACAAAACAAAAGTGCTGCTTATGCAGTGCCCCCACTGCTGCTATGCTGGTCAGCTCGGGATCTCCGTCCTATGCTGTTATGCACTGTACACTGGGGTAGCCAAGGTTCCCCTATCACTACACACGTCCCCTCGGGTATGTAACCATATGTTTAAAATAAATGGTTTGTATAAGGCTGGCTGTCTTCCTCAGCCGTGCTTGCCTGTTTTGTTCTCTCGCTCCAACCACTGGCCACTGGCGTTCTTGCCTGGTCAATGTTTACACTGGCTTCTCAGTCAGTGTCTCTGTGTATTCCCAATCACAGCCCCCTGAATGCATAACCAAGCGCAGTACTTATGGGCTGAGCAATCCCCCAAGGCCCGCCTCTCAACCAGTCGGAGAGAGGGAAAGCCATGACTGACAGGCGGATCCTGCGAGGCTGCTGCCCTCTTCCTGCAGAACCACGCATGCGCCAGACAGTCAGCACAGATCTTCTCTGTTACACATCCTCCCCCTCATAATGGCACCACCGGTCCATTCGAAAATCCTACAATCCCATGCCTTCCCGAGAGAAAAAATCTGCGTTTTGATGCAGTTTCCCTGCTCGGTGAAGGCATAGGGCTGCAGGGCCAAGTACCACCGCTTGATTTTGGCGTTGTTGTCCTTCATCCGTTGAAGCTAAGGGGGCATGATCTGTAACCAGGGTGAAGTGTCGCCCCAGGAGGTAGTACCGGAGTGACTCGACTGCCCATTTTACTGCGAGACACTCCTTCTCGATGGTACTATAGTTTTTCTCGCGGAGAAGGAGCTTCCTGCTGATGTACATGTCCGGGTGCTTGTTTCCCCGCACCTCCTGAGATAACACTGCCCCGAGACCTGTCTCTGATGCATCCGTCTGCAGGGTGAACCTCCAACTGAAATCAGGACTGCAAAGCACTGGCTTGCTGCACAGCCTTCGCTTCAAAGCGAGAAAGGCTCTCTGGCACGGCTCCGTCCACTGAACCGTATTTGGGGCAGCCTTCCGGGTGAGGTCTGTCAAAGGAGCAGCAAGCATGGCGAAGCTCGGGATGAACTTCCTATAATAGCCCGCTAGCCCTAAGGAGGCTGTGTGGTCCAGTGGTTAAAGAAATGGGCTTGTAGCCAGGAGGTCCCCGGTTCAAATCCTACCTCAGCCACTGACTCATTGTGTGACCCTGAGCAAGTCACTTCACCTCCTTGTGCTCCGTCTTTCGGGTGAGACGTAGTTGTAAGTGACTCTGCAGTTGATGCATAGTTCACACACCCTAGTCTCTGTAAGTCGCCTTGGATAAAGGCGTTTGCTAAATAAACAAATAATAATAATAATAGTTCCAAGAAAGAGCGCACCTGGGTTTTGGTCATAGGGACCGGCCAGTCAGCCAAGGCTTTCACCTTAGCAATCAGCGGTCTGATCTGGACGCTCCCTACTCGATACCCCAAATTAGTTAGCAGTGAGCCCAGCCTCCCGCAAGGATTGCAATACCGCCGCTACCTTACACAGATGACTCGGCCAATCCTCACTGTGGATAACCACGTCATCTATGTAAGCAGCGGCGTACTGCTGATGGGGCCGCAAAATGCGATCCATCATCCGCTGGAAAGTGGCTGGTGCTCCGTGCAACCCAAAGGGCATGGTCCTAAATTGGTACAACCCGAAGGGAGTCGAAAACGCTGTCCTCTCTCTGGTTTCTGGGCTCAGGGGTATCTCGCAGTACCCCTTCGTTAAATCCAGTGTCGTCATAAAATGAGCCGTGCCTAGACGCTCCAGCAACTCATCTATCAGGGGCATGGGATAAGCGTCAAACTTCGATTTCTCATTGACTCGCCTGAAATCAATGCAAAATCGAGTTGATCCGTCTGGCTTATCGATTAAAACAATCAGACTGTTCCAGTCACTTTGAGACTCCTCTATTACACCTAGTCTAAGCATCTCATCAATCTCCGCCTTTACTACCTGCCTTTTGCGTTCAGGTATACGGTACGGCCTCTGGCGAACTGGGGCCCCCGGCTCAATCTCAATGTGATAGTGGGCTACTCGAGTCTGCCCCGGGACTGGAGAAAACACATCAGGAAACTCCGCCACCAGCGCCCGAGCCTGACATTTCTGTGTTGGTGTCAGATTATCTGCAATCTGTACCGACCCCTTTTTTGCCAACACAAAAAGATCAGGTCCCAGGTCTGTGACATCATCTGCTTGCACCACTACCAACGCCTCCTGTTGCAACCAGGGATTCAAGAGGTTTATATGATAAATGTGCTTTTCTGTCCGTCGCTCCGGCTGGTAGATCTCATAATCCACCGTCCCAACACGGCGTGTAACCTCAAACGGTCCTTGCCACTTCACCACAAGTTTAGACTCAGAGTTGGGTAACAATAGAAGCACCTTATCCCCCGGCTGAAATGTGTGTAACCGGGCCCCCCTGTTATATTGGGTCTCCTGTCTGTGCTGAGCCTGCTGCAAATTGTCATGCGCCCATTTTCCCACAGACTCAAGACATTTGCACAGGTCCAACACATACCAGACAGTATTGGTCGAATTGTCCTGCTGTTCCTCCCACATCTCCCTGACCAGATCGAGCACACCCTGGGGTCTCCACCATATAACAGCTTGAATGGTGAAAACCCCATAGAAGCCTGAGGTACCTCTGTGATAGCAAAAAGAAGGGGAGGAATCAGCTGGTCCCAGTAGCGCACGTCACTGTCAATGAATCTGCGCAACATGTTCTTAAGGGTCTTATTAAAGCGCTCCACAAGACCATCGGTGGTCCTAATGGTCTTAATCCCCAAAAGTTTACATGTTCCGCTGACTAACCGGGACATAAAGTTGGTGCCTTGGTCAGTCAGTATTTCCTTGGGGATCCCCAACCAGGAGAAAACCTTCACGAGCTCGTTGGCAAAAGACTTAGCAGACGCAGATCGGAGGGGAATGGCCTCTGAATAACGCGTAGCTTAATCCATAATGACCAATAGGTGTGTGTATCCCGCCGAACTCCTTTCTAGCGATCCCACTATATCTACTCCAATACGCTCAAACAGAGCTTCCACTAGGGGCAATGGCACCAGTGGAGCTCGCGGGACAGCTCTAGGGCTAGCATTCTGACACTCCCCATAGCGTTCGCAAAAACGTCTGACGTAACCATCCAGCCCCAGCTAATAGAACCTTCTCATGAGCCTCGCTTTAGTCTTGTCCCTTCCCAAATGACCAGACAGGGGAATAGCGTGAGCCAGCTGCAACAAATCCTCCTTAAAGGGCTGAGGAATGAGCAACTGGTGACGCACTTCCCCCGTCTCTGGTAATTTTTCAACATGGTACAAAAGGTCTCGATTAATTTCAAAGTGAGGGTATGTGGCGGCGAGTCTGGGCTCGACCACCCGACCATTAACCACAGCTGCTTGGTCAAAGAGCCTGCCCAGCACGTCGTCACACCCTTGCTCGAGTCGGAAGTCACGGGAACGAGCTAAAAAAATCAGCTCCTATGGCTTCCAGCTCGGGATCAGGTTGGTCCTGAGCGGAGGCATCCGAGCCAGACCCCTGAGCTGGCTCCGCGGCCTCCCCCCCAGACTCTTCACCAATCACCCCCACCTCAAACTTCTCGGACTCCCTGCATTGCCAGCCCTCATTCTTAGTGGCCCGGCGTTCCCGTTTAGGTTTTCTGGGTCTAAATCTATGGCAATACCATGCCGGGTAGCAAAAGGGGAAGATTCAATTACTTCCTCTTTCTTAGCCATTAGGGAGGACAGGGCCATCACAGCAGCCAACCAATCTTTGAACTGCTCGCAGTCCCGTCCCAGAACCACAGGCACTTTCAATCAAGGACACAAACCCAACTGCACTCCCATCACCTCCAATCCATTTTTCAGATTTACATACATTTTGGGATAGGTGCGCACATCCCCATGAATACATTTTATATGCACCTGTCCTGTTATTTGCTTATGCCCTGGTGAGATTAATCTCTTTCATATCAGGGACTGACTACACCCTGAATCTAAGAGAGCCTGGGTTTGTGTATCATCCACTGACACAGGAATCACAAAACCCATCTGCTGGAGTGACTGATGGAATGGAACAGTCTTACCTGGTCGAATGAGGTCACATCCCATATAGAGGGGCAGTCCTGGTCTATGTGGCTGTCCTCCCAGCTTGTTCCACACATCAGTGAACTGGTTTCTCGCCAGGAAGCTTCAGCAGGAGGTTGAAACAAAGAAGCCATCAAAGGGGCTTGTAACAGGGCGAGGAGCCATGTACAGTTACTGTTTGTTTATTTTTAGAGCGGGGTCTCCCCCTCCGCCCCTGTGCAGATTATTGTTTTGTATTTGTTTGTTTTATGATTTATGTATTTATATGACGGCGTAGCCATGCATTTTTGTTTTGTTATTGTTTTTGTTTATTTAAAATTTGTTCTGGCAGAGGTGAGAGTGGGTACTCGTCCTCTGCCAGGAATAATTAAAAACCTCATGCAGAAGGTGGCCATCTCCCAAATTAAGTGATTAATTTTTTGCTAAATCGGGAGATGGTCACCTGCATATAAACCTGCAGCGCTCTCGGTTCTGGGTGGGTGTTCGGAGGAGGAACAGGAGAGCGAGAGGAGAGAAACAAAACAAAACTAAAAAATAATCTAGGAACAGTGAAGGCGATTTGCCCAGCCTGACCTGGATCATTTATATATTATTTTGTGTCCGTGATTATTTTGTTTAAACCTTTTATTTTATTTTTGTCATTTAAATAAACGGCGCGCAGCATCTCTTTTTTTCACTGCAATACTGCCTTTGTGTTTTGCTTCCTGACTCTGGCCTGACGTCACCACTCGTTAAACCCTGTCACAGGGCTCGACGGTAGGGGGGCCGCGTGAGACCCCGGTCCAGCACCGCAGCAGCCTGTGAGTGACCCCACCCTTCCCCGGTTCTCGGGCCAGGAGCCCCTGTTGCCACACTCCATCCAAAGACCTGGCTACCCCTCCCCCCGGTCCCTTCACTCTTCCTTTCTTTTGTTTTCGTTCTCAGTCTGGCAATAGAGCTTCCGCTTGCTCGTCTGTCGTCCTATAGGGGCCGACCTGAGGGAACAACAGAGTTTTTTATTTTATAGGCCCAGCAATCCCCCAAGCCACTCAGAGAGAGGGAAATCCAACACACCCTCTCCCCCACCTCTCCATGTCATTGCCATGACTGACAGGCAGATCTCATGGGGCTGCTGCCCTCTTCCTGCACCACCATGCATACATCAGAGAGTCAGCACAGATCTCCCTTGTTACACTACAATAAAGGGATTTAACAGCGCAGTGAGCTTTATAAACAAAGTCCAATCTCTGAAGCGGCTTCCATGAGACAGGAGATTTAAGGATGGACAGGAACGCCAGCGCAACCTGGAAATCCTGGTAGTTTTGTTACCTTAAAATAAACAGATCAACAGCAGCAGCATCAGTTCCTGTGTATCGCTCCTCTTTACAATTAAAACCAGACCAAAACAACAGACACCAACCTTAAAATAAACAGATCAACAGCAGCAGCATCAACAGCAGCAGCATCATTGTGTATCGCTGCTGCTGTGCTGAGGAGACTGATTTTTAAAGCCGTCCCAGATTGATCAACAGGTGATTTACAGGTAAGCTGAGGCGGGCGGTCATCACGCTGCTGCCCAAGAAAGGGGATCTCCGCTGCCTGAAGAACTGGCGCCGGTCTCGCTGCTGTGCACGGACTATAAAACCGAGGCTCAAGTCCATGCTGGCAGACATGATCGACCCCGATCAGTAATACACGGTCCCGAACCGGACGATCTTTGACAACATCTTCCTGGTTCGGGACCTCCTGCACTACTGCAGGAGGACCGGTCGGTCGGTTGCCTTCCTGTCGCTGGATCAGTACGCCTCTGCCGAGTGCCTCTTGAAGGTCAACTGGTTCCTGACCGTGCCCCTCGCGTTCAGGAGAGGAGTATGTCAGGGCTGCCCTCTGTCCGGACAACTGTACGTGCTGTACATCGAGCCCTTCCTTGCCTCCTTCGCAGGAGGCTCACGAGGACGGCGCTCGGCGCGTCGGACACGAGGGTGGTCCTGTCGGCCTACGCCGACGACGTGCTCCTCGTGGCCTCCGACCCGGTCGACCTGGAGAGGATGCGGAGCTGCCAGAGCGTCTACTCTGCAGCTTCCTCTGCCAGGATCAACTGGGACAAGTGCTCCGGGTTATTGGTGGGTCCCTGGCGGGTGGACTCCCTCCCTGTCGCGCTCCAGCAGTTCAAGTGGAGCGCGGACAGTTTTAAATATCTGGGAGTCCACCTGAGCCCCGCGGAGACCTCGGTCGCAGCAAACTGGGTGGAGTTGGAGGACAAGGTGGCTGCTAGGCTTAGGTTGTGGTCGGTTCTGTTGAAACTGCTTTCCTTCAGGGGCAGGGCTCTAGTGATCAACCAACTGGTGGTGTTGATGCTCTGGCATCAGCTCACCATCCTGATCCCACCGCCTGAGTTTGTGGCCAGGGTCCAGAGGAAGCTGAGGGACTTCTTCTGGGCCGGAAAGCACTGGGTCTCTGCGGCGGTTCTGTGCCTCCCTCTGGCCGAGGGAGGGCAAGGGTTGGTGTGCATCAGGAGCCAGGTGCACACCTTCCGCCTCCAGACCCTGCAGAGATACCTGTACGCAGACCCGGCCCCGCAGTGGTGCACGCTGGCGTCCCTCCTTTTGCGCCAGCTGCACAACCTGGGCTATGACCGGTCTTTTACCAGGACCTGCTCAGAACCCGGAGCATGTTCAACGTCGGCCGAGACGCCCTTCCGACCAAGGGCGAAGGACTCCTTCTGGAGCCCCTGCTGCACAACCCCCACCTAGGTGCGCAGGCGTTGGAGTCCCCCTTAGTGCGGCCTGAGTCGCTGGTTGCCAGGGCGGCTCGAGGGACCGTCAGAACGGCCAGCTGAGCGATCCGGGAGTGCAAAGCAGCATTGCACCCAGACTCTGTCAGGAATCTCGAGGGGGTCCTCAGGACCGGGGAGTCACCTTCCCCCCCTACCCCCGGCTCTCCGGTCCTGCTGATCGAACCCAAGGTGCGAGACCCCCCTCGGCCTCCCCTCGAGAACAGCCTGAGCAGGATCTCGCAGTTCTCCTCGACCCCCCTCCGATCCGCGTCGAGGAGGACCCTCTATGCAATGACGCTCCACACCCTCCACTTCACCGCCCTCGTCTCCTGCCGAGGCACCGCTTGGAGGGAGCCCCTCCGACCCCAGAAGGGCAAGAGTCCCCAGTGGGAGGCCCTGTACTCCCCGCTGGTCTCCAGAGGAGCTGGGGACTTGGGATGGAGTGTCCTGCATGGAGCGCTCGTGTCAGGAGAGATCCTGCGTCACTTTACCGACTCGGACCCTGCATGCCCCTTTTACGGTCGGTCCGAGTCGGTATGTCACATTTATTTTTTGTGCACCAGGCTGCAGCTGTTTTTCCTGCCACCCTCCTCATTTTCGGGCACCCTGTTCGTGGCTCCACCAGGAAGAGGGACCTCCTCGTGAATCTGCTCCTGGCTCTTGCTAAACTAGCCATTTATAAGACCAGGAAGCGTAAGATGATCGGGGAGGGTCTCTTTGACTGTGGGGCCATGTTCAGGGCCCTTGTCCGATCACGGATTAAGTTGGAGCACGCCCACGCGGAGTCCGCTGGTGACATGACCTCTTTTGTCGACCAGTGGGCTCTAGGGGGCGTGCTCTGTACCACCTCCCCTTTTGTTTTGCAAATTTCATTTACAGACTTTTAAACTGTTTTTTCTGTTAAATTGGTTAGGGTATGTCTTTTTTAGCACCCTCAAGGGTGCTAATTAGAATTTTTTTCCAGCTGTCTTTACACAGCTGGTGTAGTCTGTCAAACGTGCCTTAAATAGGATGAATATTAACTGCATGTTATATGATTTGTGGTTTATTACATTATTTTCTTTACACTGGTGAAGGTTTGCTGTGGGTGTGTCTGCTCCTTCTCTTATCCAGCACACTGGGGGGATGATATTAACTTAAATCGACTATTTAATTTGCCTGTGTGGTTTTTAGATTGCTAATTCCCTTTTTTAAGTGATTGTGTATTGATAGAATATTTGCCCTGAGTTGATGCTCCTGTAGTCTGTGAGCCGTGACTTTCACACACTCTCTCCTCCTTTATATGAATTGATTCGGACCCTGGTGGCAGTGGTACGCTATCGATTGTTTTAATCCAGTAGCTGGTAAACATAATGTTTATTACAGTACTCCAAATAGAACATACCTGTCAAGGTTCATAGGCCTGAAGAAGGAATCTATGAAAAAGAAATAGGAGTTTATGTTGACTCAGAAATGTCTTCATCTAGACAATGTGGGGAAGCTATAAAAAAGGCCAACAAGATGCTCGGATATATTGTGAAAAGTGTTGAATTTAAATCAAGGGAAATAATGTTAAAACTTTACAATGCATTAGTAAGACCTCACTTAGAATATTGTGTTCACCTCTGGTCACCTCGTTACAAAAAGGATATTGCTGCTCTAGAGTGCAAAGAAGAGCGACCAGAATTATCCCGGGTTTAAAAGGCATGTCGTATGCAGACAGGCTAAAAGAATTGAATCTATTAAGTCTTGAACAAAGAAGACTACGCGGCGATGTGATTCAAACATTCAAAATCCTAAAAGGTATAGACAATGTCGACCCAGGGGACTTTTTTGACCTGAAAAAAGAAACAAGGACCAGGGGTCACAAATGGAGATTAGATAAAGGGGCATTCAGAACAGAAAATAGGAGGCACTTTTTTACACAGAGAATTGTGAGGGTCTGGAACCAACTCCCCAGTAATGTTGTTGAAGCTGACACCCTGGGATCCTTCAAGAAGCTGCTTGATGAGATTCTGGGATCAATAAGCTATGTTCTTATGTTACTTTCACTGCTGTCTTTTCATAATGCATAAATGACAAAAACAAGTTTTAAATTCAAAAGTATACCAGAATTGTATGTAAAATAACTAATTGTAACCCCTGTAAATCGCTTTGGATTAAAGCATCAGCCAAATAAATGTTAATAATATAACAAGCTTATTATGAATTCAGATGGGTTGCATGCTTTGTGTAGGCTGTGTGTATGAATTTGTTTCACAGCCAGTTGGGTGTGCTGTCTTGTGTTTTCTCACTGCTGCTGTGCTGGAGGTTTGCTTGTTGTCTCTGGGAAGTAAAGTTGCCTTGAATGGAGGTCTGGATTTTTTTGTTTCTGTGTTTCACATTGTTTTACATTGTTTTTTTGTTTAATCTGTTTTTTGAGCATCAGTTGGGTTTTTGAGACAAACATCTGACCGGGAATCGAACCCGCACTGCGGTGGTGATAGAACTGAATCCTAACCATTAGGCCACCAGGGATGCTGCCTCGAAAATTCTCTTTTGATTAATTCCAGAATTTGGAGAACGTGGGAAAACCCAAAATTGCTTAACTACAGCTCTCTTGTTGGTGTTTCAACAACAGTATATGTATCTTTACTGTTTATGGAATATAGGTGTGTATCTTGTCATACATTTAAGTCACTGTATCACTGCTTTGTTTGGATAGTATTTATTTAAACACATCATATTTATGTCAAATACATTTCCACACAATTAAAATGATGCTATTATTACAATAATTCCCCACACACTAATAGATTTAATTTCATATAATAATACTCCACTCAAACCAATATAATTCATTTCATATATATATATATATATATATATAGTAAGACAGCAGGGAGGGGTTAAAGCCCCCCTGCAGGTAAACATGTGCGGAATGCACATTTGTTTAATTTAATTGTATTTGGTTTATTGTTCAATTGTTTTGCTTTATGGTTTAATTAAATTTGTTAATTGTTTTATTATTAATTATCCCCTGCACCTGGTAATTATTGGTAAATTAGAACCAGGTGCAGGGTATTTAAAAGAGGGCAGTCAGATTGCTCTGGGCTGCTGAGTAGAAGGAGGCAGAAAGGGGTGCTCTGCTTCCGAGCAGTCTAGAGAAAAGTATAAGCAGTGTAAACCTGTGTGGTTTGGTTTTGTATATATATATATATATATATATATATATATATATATATATATATATATATATATATATATATATTTGTATATGTACATGTAGTCAAAAGATTACATACCCCAATGGAAATTCGTAATTTCTAGACATTTCTCGAAAACAACAAATTTTAGGAAAAAATCATCTGTAGCAAAATTATTGCTTTTATGGATGAGGAAAAAAAGCTACCAGAAATAGATGTCTACAATTATTTATTTTAGAAATTTCTTTGCAAAACTAAAAAAAAATGCCAATTCAAAAGTATTTATACCCTTTGATGCTATGATAGTATTGTTTAAAAGGTGCTAGAAATTTCAATATGATAATGCAGAACCTAATTCTAGAAAAGTCTAGAAAATGCTGGATTGTAGAACATTCTTAGAGAGTATACAACGATTAGGCATAGGATGATTGCTGTCATTACCAATAAGTCAATATGGGAAAAAGTAAAGAGCTATCTGAAGACCTTAGGCAGAAAATGATTTATTGTTATAAAGCTGTAGAAGGATACAAGAAGATTTCCAAGCATTTGAGTACCCCAATTTCAACTATTGTTTCTATTATTAAGAAGTACAAGACTCATGGTACTGTCACAATGCTCTGTCGGTCTGGAAGAAAGAAGGTTCTTTCACCAAGAACAAGTAGAAGAATTGTGAGGAAGGTTAATAACAATCCGAGATTGACTGCCAAAGATATTCAAAGTGAATTGGCTGCAAGTGGGACTGGGATTTCCATTTCAACCATAGGTCGAGTATTGCATGGTGAAGGTCTCAATGGTCGCAGTACAAGGAAAAAAAAACTCTTAGGAAAATGTCACAAGGACAATGGCTTAAAGTTTGCAAAACGGCATTTGAATGATGGATATGAGTTCTGGTCAAAGGTTTTGTGGAGTGATGAAACAAAAATCGAGTAATTTGATCAGGCTGATAGTCGTTAAATTTGGAGAAAGTCTGGGGAGGCCTACAAAGAAAAGGACACCATTCCTCCTGTCAAGCATGGAGGTGGGAATATCCTTCTATGGGGCTGTTTTTCCTCTAATGCCACAGGAAATTTAGTTCCAATACATGGGAAAAGGATTCCATAGCATACCAGAAGATATTGGCCAATCATCTGAAACCCTCCGCTACAAAACCTGGTTTAAAGCGCAACTGGACGTTCCAAAACAACAACGATCCAAAACACAAAATCTACTTCAGAATGGTTAAAGAAGAATAGATTATCACTATTATCTGCTGTATTATTGAATTGTGGTTTGTCACACTTGTACTTTGCTTGAACAAAAGTTATTGTATTTCTTGCTCTTATTGTATTACTTGTATTGTAACACTTAATGTATTTGCTTACGATTGTAAGTCGCCCTGGATAAGGGCGTCTGCTAAGAAATAAATAAATAATAGAATCAAGGTTCTGGAATGGCCTAGTCAAAGTCCTGATCTAAATCCGATTGAGAATCTATGGTATGAGTTGAAGAAAGCTGTGCAGAAGAGAAGTCCTCGGAATTTGAATGAACTGGAACAATTTTACGTTGAAGAATGGTCAAGAATCACACCAAAAGCTCATTGACAAATATCCTAATCATTTAAAAGAGATTATTATTGGTAAAGGTGCCTCAACTAGCTATTAATTTCATTTCCTGCTTTCTTGTAACCTTTTCCTCATCCACAAAAGCAAAACTTTTGCTAGAAAAGATTTTTTCTATAATTTTTTGTTTAAGACATTCCTATAAATTACAAATTTCCATTGGGGTATGTAAACGTCTGACTATATATATATATATATATATATATATATATATATATATATATAGTTTTAGTATTTTTCCAAACAATCATTATTTTACCCCCTTTACTGAAAATTAAATTGTGTGATTAATTGATTAAAAGCCCATAGAGAAGTTTGAAATGTTTTTAAAATACTCCACTCACTAAAGAGAAACACTAACATGTTGACAGATGTTCATCACGCTTTAAATTTTAGAAAAATATATTTAAAAAGAGATGTGTCTAAAACTCCCATTAAATCACAAAGTATTCCACCTACAATTTGAAATCTATCACAAGAGAAGAAACACAGAGAGTGGGCTGGGTTTAGGCTGCATGTTTGATTCCAGGCACTTTCCAGCGGTCAGTTCTGCTGGTCGTTCTTGATGGAGACTTGCTGTTTGTAATCCAGGCAGACACCACACACACTGTAGGGCACTTCAAAAGGCATCACTGGATCAGATCCCTAAAATATGAAAGAGAAGGAGGGATGACAGCTGCTGTCAGATGTGTTGTTACAGTTTTGGTTTCTTTCTTTCTTTCTTTCTTTCTTTCATGCTTTTCTGTTTCCTATTTTTTTCTTTCTTTCAAATTTTATTTTTTCTTCCTTTTTCTTGTTTCTTTCTTTTGTTCATTCTTTTTTCTCCCTTTCTATTTTGGTTCTTTATTTCTTTTGTTTATTCCTATTCTTTCTCTTTCTAAATTCTTTCTTTCTTTCTTTCTTTCTAGCCAGTTCTCTATTCAGTGTACACTCAGAATTATCAGACATCCTTACCGTTATGCTTCTCAGTTCTTCAGCATAGAACTTTGAGTTCTTATCAAGGTCATCCCACTTTTGAAATCCAACAAACTGCTGGAAACAGTCCTGGAACTCTGAATAGGAACACAGACACAAGTCAATCAATATGAAACCATTCTCTGTTCTCCTATATCTACAGTTACAGCAATCAGAGCAGACCTTGAACCTCTTAAGCCCCTTTCTCACTGGCACTGCGACCCAGGTCACGACATGGTGTCAAGCGGGGCGACTAGCAGTTTCACAGGCAGTTTAAACAAGCAGGGTCGACCCTGGGCTCACAGAAGCAAATACGCAATGTACAGACGTGAAGACCCGGAAGGAGCAACGTTCACATGTACGGTGTGCATGTTAGGACATGGTCATTTCTCATGACTCCCCTGAGTCAGTTGTCATGGTGTTTTCTTTTTCATGTATCACTTTGTTTTGTGATCAGCCATCATTTGTCATTCATTTTTTTATATCAGGTATAATTCATTTTTTGTATCGGTTGTCATTCATTTTTTGTATCAAGTGTCATTTGTTTTTTATATCAGGTATCATTAGTTTTTATGTATGAGCGAGCGTTTTTCATTTTACAGTCAATAAGTTTTGATTTTAGATAACCGGTTGTGTGTTGCCATTAACTGTGTGATCAAAATGAAACCATGACAAAGTTATACTGTAAGCCTAAATGTAACATTCGAGAAGTCCCATTTTCTCTCTGCTATATTTTAATTAATGTTCCAGAAACTCAGTTAATGTTATGTTTTAGCGCCTCGTCTCAGATTTTATGTTTCCGTCATTTATTGATCTTGCAGGAACAAATGCATATGAATCTAGAGGGTGATCTCTTCGGTCTTATGACGATATTTGTAATATTTCCCTTGCGTGCATGGTTTTTTTCCTGTCAATGCCTACATTACACTAGATTACAGACCAGTTTTTTACCTAATGATTCCTTTCTATGACTTAAAAAAAAAAAAAACACCTCCTGAGGTGGATCGCTTTTGAGCTGGGTCAACCTGCTTCTGACCCAGGTTACGATCCAGGATTCTGTGAGTGCCAGTGTGAAAGGGGCTATACTCTGAACACCAGGGTTCCGGCTGTTTGTTTCTGTGGTTCCTCTTCTCTCTCCTGTCCATACTGACTTCTCACAGGTCCCTGAACAGAAGAAAACTGACTGTATAATAATAACGATAATTCATATAGTATGTTAAATAATTTATATAGGGCCTCATTTACAAAGCATTTACTGTATGCAAAACATGATTACTGTTCACAGTTCTGTCCTCGTCCTATTTACTATTCCCATTTTCGTGTGGAAAACAAGGATTTAGCGAAAGCAAAATGAAAGGGGCGGAATAGTGCTGCTGTCCCATTTGCATTTAATTAATGATGTTTACGTATGCAAAGCAGCATGTTTAACACAGATAATGACATTCATGAGCTATTCACGAAGGTCTGACAAGGATTTTGTGCAGACCCAAAAATTCTGCCGACTGAATCCTGCCGCAAAACCGAGAGCATAGGCAGTGGAAGCTGTGTACTATAATTTATTATCTACGCGTCCTACAACAATGTGAAGCCTGCAACCTATCAGCATGGTTTGTTTTGCATTACATGTAGAATAGACTTGTGTGACAGGGCCAGAAGCCCTGCACACTATTAAAGGGGGCAGGGCAAAGCCCTGCTCATGTAAAGTATATTTGTTTTGTATTATTATTATTATTATTATTATTATTATTATTATTATTATTATTATTATTTATATACGTATATACAGATGTAGTTTGTTTTGATTTGACAGCATGGACGGGGAGCATCTTTGTATACAATTCACTTCAAGCTTTACAAAGAGCATTTCCAGTGGAGCGATCAAAAAAGAAGCCAAGTTAGAAGCAAGAATTTTGTGAATCTTGGGCCCCAGCACCTTTCCAATTGTGCCTATTTGCTTGATGCTTGACAAGTTTGCCCCATTGCTTCTCCTAACCTTGGCTTTTGTGTCTGATATCACCCCTTTAAAACGGCTGTTGCGTTTTTCTAACTTGTTTTTTTACATTGATATACTTTACATGAGCACAGCTTTGCCTTTAATAGTGTGCAGGGTTCCTGGCCCTGTCACAATTTGTTATTTTAATATGTCTTCATATTTATAAGGATATTATTTTTTTTTACTAAACAAAATTGATTGAAAACATAAAAATACATATAGGCCTAGATATTCGAAGCAATGCGCAATCCCCTCGCAAAATTTGTGTCTCGCAAAAATTTGTGCTTTTGCACAAAAATTTATATTTTCCAACGGCACAAAACAGCTGCATGAAGTTTGAAAATAGCAGTTTTTTGCTCAATTTGCAAATGTGTTTGTGCCTCACAAAAACCACCTGCAAGACAAGAGCTACGAGTGAATGTGCAGAATTGGAATACTACATGACAATGGATGGTTAACAATACCCTGCCAAGCAGCTATCATAGGCGTACAGTACATACCAATATTCCTCAGACGAGTCTACACTCATATGTAACCTGCACATGTAATGCAGAATCAAAGCTCATCACACATTGCATTGGCACCCCCGAAGTTGCATGCGCTCCCCCACAAATATATAAATAAGCTACTAAATAGAGAAATGAAACAATGGACCACAGGATAGTGTAGGATATTCAATACATAACTTAAATAAAAATATATTGTAGCGACTAGCTAACTGGATAAGTGTCAACATAAAGGAGACGGACAAAATATCTCTATGGCATCAAACCTCCTCATCAGCCTCTTGGGATATTCAGAGCCTGAGGGCATGGTATACATGGTGTTTCACATTATACAAATGTTGTGAAAATAAATAAATAAATATATATATATATATATATATATATATATATATATATATATATATATATATATATATATATATATTAATGTGTACATTCAGATTATATCATTCAGATATAATTTATAATGTTTATTTAAATGCTAAATCTTTATTTTATATATATATATATATATATATATATTCTTATTAAATATTTATTTTGAGAATCAAGATTTAGCTGTTCGCAAATAAATCTGGATTTTGTGAACTTAAATATTTAACTAAATCTTAAATCTCTACAAAGATTTAACATTTAGCTAAATATTTAACTAAATCTTAAATCTCTTAACAAGAACATTGAATTGCATACTTGTTGTTTTACATTGCTGGGACTTTTATTCTGAAACAACACGTTTTTGTCCTGTAAAAGTGCAAACATTTTGTTTCATTTGTAGGAACTTTTGTTGCATTTGCATTTTTGTAAAGTAGACAACACAAATACTAGATTGTGCTTCAGTTAGTTTACTTTCAGACAACAAATGTAATTGTCTTTTCTCTTTTACACAAAAATGTATTTGTTTATTTACAGTCCTCTGCGTGGGTTCATAATGGAGAACACTCCAGAGTTTTTTCCCCCTTTGTCTCCTTCCTGTCATTTGTATCCCTGCCGCCACCAGTTAGCAAGCTCCAAAATAGTGAACATCTTCAGACCTGTTGCCACCTGCAATATGTATGCTAATTATAGTTTATCCGACTGGTATTTTTGCTCCAAAAACATATTTATGTATTTCCCCTTTGTGTAGGTTCATAATGGAATAGAAGAAGTTCACACAGAAAGAAATTTCTCGGTTGATGCTGCTGTATAGTGCAGTCAGTACATACAACAATAAAAGTTACAAATAAACCTATTTGAAATACAGACTTAAACGAGCAGAAAGACGGTAAACGGTAAAGTGGATGTGCTCGTTAACCTAGGGGTCATGAGCGAGGGTATAAATAGGGGTCGTAGTGTAAGTGATCTGTTCCTTGGTAAATGGTTAGAGACAACCTACAAGTAGCCTGTGTTACCGTCCTGTAAACTGTGAGTTTGTTTTGTCTGTTAGTGTTTGTTATAACTGTCTGTTTGTTTTAAACTAGACTTCCTATAACACGATCCGGAGCTGTAACAGAAGCCAGCATAAACCCTGACATCACTTTTACCCCTGCATTTCACAGAGAACTGTAAAACACCACCAGCACCTATTCACTGTCACTAGGAACTGTGTTTGTGTTTTGTGTTTAGTGTTGGTGTATGAAACTGGACTTTTTGGTTACGGGTCAAACCAGAAGATTTACAAATACCGAGTGATACACGCCGCTGTATCACTCCAACATTATTATTTACAGGTGTTTGCCATAAGGCTCTGGACATTGTTAATTAAATCAATAAACACCCTTGCACCTGGAAATCATTGTCTGTCTGTCTGTTTTGTATCCACTCTGCACTGCACGCACCTGTATTCACTCAAAACTTTACTACAGACTCCCACAGTTGCTCGCTTCAAATCAACTCTCAATACTCTTTTGCTTTCAATGCTCTTTAAGCCTGATATCTGTTATTAGCTGTTGTCTAAATTGCTATTTCAGGATTTTGCCTGTATTTAATGTGTTTGCATTGTTTTTTTTACTGTTTTTATTTAATGTACTATGCCCTGTATTTCACTGTATTTAATGTATTATGCATTGTTCCTCACTATCTTGTAAAGAGCTTTGTGATGGTGCTCCACTATGAAAGGTACTATAAAAAATAGATAGATTGATTGATTGATTAATAATTAATATGGTGTGTTAAATAACTAGTTTAATAACTGGTAATAATAATTCACATAGTGTGGTAAATAACTAGTGTGGTAAATACACGGTCTCAGTGTATAATAAGACTGTAAACCATATAATAATAATAATAATAATAATAATAATAATAATAATAATATTTATTATTATTATTATTATGATCTCACCAGTTTTTATACCGTATGTGACATATAATCATAAAAATATTATTTAAGCATTTACACTATTTAGAATCCTAATCATAATAATTAATATAGCATGTCAAGTAACTGATAACAATAATAACTCACCCTTTACAGTCATCACCTTTAAGCCAATTCTTTCATGTCCTGCAAGCTTTCTGAATCCCTCTTTGTGAGATTCATATTGATAGTAATACAGCCGGGAGGCAAAGATATTCAGGCTCACATTGGTGTGCTTCTCTACAAATTCAATTATTTGAAGGGCACAACTGGCACAAGGACTCCAGGAGATGAACCAGGTTATTTTATAACTTCCAGTACCTTGAATTTTAGATTCATTTTTCCATAAGCAGATTTTTTCAGCATGCATAGGTATTTCTTTTTGGACTTTGAACATTTTGTCCTTGAGTTTCTGCATTTCATATGTGAGATTATCCATTTCTTCTGCCAGTCTTGGCTTTTCTTCTGCGAGTTTTGCAATTTCTTCTGCAAGCTTTGACATTTCTTCTGTGTATTCTGACATTTTTTTAAAAACAAATTCTGCGAGTGTCTTCATTTCTTCTATGAGTTCTGACATTCTTGCGAGATTCATGATTTCATCTGCATGTTTTGGGATTTTTGCTGGTAGTTTTGACATTTGTTCTGCGAGTTTCCTCAGTTCTTCTGCACATTCTGACATTTTTCCAGGGAATGTCACCATTTTTCCTATGAGTTTTGACATTTCTGCTGCGTGTTTTGAAATTTCTGCTGCGTGTTTTGAAATTTCTGCTGCGTGTTTTGACATTTCTGCTGCGTGTTTTGACATTTCTGCTGCGTGTTTCGTCATGTCTGCCATTTTGTCCTTCAGTTTCAACATTCCTTCTGCGGCTTTCAACATTTCTTGTCTGAGTTTCGGATTTTGTTCTGTGTTATTCGATGTGTCTTCTGCGTGTTTCAACATTTCTTCTGCAAGTTTTGACATTTCATCTTCCCAGTAGCTTTTTTTGTACACTTTAAAATCTGGAGCCTCCTCGTTCTTGCACAGAATCTGACACAGCCAAGTCTCATTTCTGCCCTTGGCAAATTTCATGTTATTAAACTGAAAGGTGAAAATTTCGGCATCGATTTTCTCCATTTTGTTAAAAGAGCTGTAAAAAATAAATTTGACAAATCATTCACAAGCAGCGAGATTTGATGAATTTAGTTCTAGTATCATTTAAGGGACAACGGCACAGGGTACTGTCAGGCACCAAAACTGACCTCCTGTGAAACAGCTTTAGTTATGAATCAAAGTGCTTTCTTTACATGCCAGTTAATTCAGAAAGAAGTAGTACAAATGACAAAATAACAAGACTAATAATAATAATAATAACATCATCAACTGTAACAGTGAAAGCAATTGAAAACATTTGAAGAAAACAGATAATACACAAAAATAAGCAAATAAAATAGATCAAACAATTATATTTGTAAGTCAGGTTAAAAAGGCTAGACTAATATATTCATTATATATATATATATATATATATATATATATATATATATATATATATATATATAATGAAGAAGAAGAAAGTAATTGATAAATTGAAAACTCACTGTTTTAATAATTAGCTGCAATGCTGCGGCTTTAGTTTTCTTCAGATAGCACATAAGAAATAACCTGGCAGATTGATGCTGTAGTTGGATTTTGAAAACTCCTACTGTTTCCCCTTAATATATACCACAGAACCACTGCCACTGTACTTCCCTGTATGTCTGTTTGTTTATTTGTATTGGCACATTGAAAGGGAACATGGAAATATTCCTGACACAATAGGGCAGCGCTGTCAGTTTCTCTACGCTTATCACACCCAATCTTGACACAATAGGGCAGCGCTGTCAGTTTCTCTACGCTTATCACACCCAATCTTGACACAATAGGGCAGCTCTGTCAGTTTCTCTACGCTTATCACACCCAATCTTTGGGAAGCAATCAGAAGATAGAATATTGTGTACCATTCATCTGTGTCATATTTCACTAGCTTAAAGTATTATTATTATTATTATTATTATTATTATTATTATTATTATTATTATTATTATTATTATTATTATTATTATTATTATTATTATTATCAATTTGTCATTTAGCAGACACTTTTATCCAGAGCACCTTACAGAGACTAGGAGATGAACTTGTGCAACGTGGCTTAGATTCTGGTATAGTAAGCAAACTTGTTAAATTTGCAGACGACACAAAAATAGGAGGAAATGCAAACACTGTTGCAGCAGCAAAGGTCATTCAAAATGATTTAGACAGCATTCAGAATTGGGCAGACACAACGCAAATGACATTTAATAGAGAAAAGTGTAAAGTATTGCACGCAGGAAATAAAAACGTGCATTATAAATATCATATGGGAGATAGTGAAATTGAAGAAGGAATCTATGAAAAAGACCTAGGAGTTTATGTTGACTCAGAAATGTCTTCATCTAGACAACGTGGGGAAGCTATAAAAAAGGCCAACAAAATGCTTGTATATATATATAGTGAAAAGTGTTGAATTTAAATCAAGGGAAGTAATGTTAAAGCTGTACAATGCATTAGTAAGACCTCATCTAGAATACTGTATTCTGGTCACCTCGCTACAAAAAGGATATTGCTGCTCTAGAAAGAATGCAAAGAAGAGCAACCAGAATTATTCCTGGTTTAAGCAGACAGGGTAAAAGAAGGTATTGACAATGTCAACCCAGGGGAGTTTTTCGACCTGAAAAAAGAAACAAGGACCAGGAGTCACAAATGGAGATTAGATAAAGGCACATTCAGAACAGAAAATAGGAGGCACTTTTTTACACAGAGAATTGTGAGGGTCTGGAACCAACTCCCCAGTAATGTTGTTGAAGCTGACACCCTGGGATCCTTCAAGAAGCTGCTTGATGAGATTCTGGGATCAATAAGCTACTAACAAGTAAAAGAGCATGATGGGCTGAATGGCCTCCTCTCGTTTGTAAACTTTCTTATGTTCTTGACAACAACTGCTGCAGAGTCACCTATAATCAGACCTCAATTTTATGTCTCATGTTGTTCCTATGTTAAGATGCAATGCTCTGCGTGATCAATTTTATATTCATGCAAATGGAATAATGCTTGTTTCCCTTTTTCTAAACATAAGGCCAATGCTTCTAAACAGAGGACTTTATTCACACTTGAAGGAAATGGTTCCGTGTCACCTTCAGTTATGTCGCCACTCTTTCTTTGGCTCAGCTTTGGGATTATGGCATGCCCTTCCTAGCTCCACTGTGTTCCTGTCAAGCCTCTCTGGGTTTAACCCTTTGTGGTCCTATGTCGGACCTGGTCCGACATTGCAATTTTCCCTTTCCGGTCCAATGTCGGACCCTGACCGACATCATCAAAAAGACGCAAAAAATAGGTCTCTAGTAATTTTTTCTCTGGAATAAGCCGAGAAAACCATTCAATGTCCGAGTGAGTCCGATAGGAGCTGAGAGAAGCTGAAAAACCAAAAAACAAAAGAGCGTATCTCATGAATACTGATAGACCCGGCATCACATAGATAACACAGACATAAACAAACAAGATAGCTGCTTCCTCATCCAGCGCTCAGAGAATATCACAGACATTTGCAGAGCTTTTTTTAGATGTTATAGTAATAAAATAACGACTTGGATCGCATTATTGAGGAGTTTGTTGATAAAACGAGTGATCAAGAGATGATTTATCGGTATGTACTATTATTAAGAGTTATTTGAAAAATATAGCGAACAAGGGGTGGGGCGGTGCTGGAGATGCAGTACTGAGTGTCCTGTTGATATGCAGTGCAGTCCAAGGAGCTAGGGAGAGGCCGAATGGCAGCACAGCAAACTTGTAAACGCTTCCTTGAAAAGAGAATCGGAGATCATTTCTGTGCTCTGGACGAATGGGAACGTGAAAGTACGTGTCTTTTAAGAACCTGCTGAGGAGCCTCAGGTCTAGGTTGTGGCGAAAGGCGCCATCCTTTTTGGGTACCAGAAAATATCTCGAGTAGTACCTCTCTCTGTGGGAGGTGGGGTCTATGAGACGAATGGCTCGCTTGCAAAGCAAGGTGGCCACTTCCTTCTGAAGTACCGAGGCCTGGAGAGGGTCTGTCAAGAAAGTATTCATGATACCTCAAAAGGGAGGAGGTCCCAAGTGGAACTGGAGCACATAACCGTTTTGCACAGTGGCGAGCACCTAGGAGTCTGAGCTGCAAGTGTACCAGTACTGCAGCTGTTGTGTCGAAAAAGGGGTCTGAGGCCGCCAGCCTCAAGTGGCTGAGGCGGGGCAGTTTGGGGTGGCAGTTTGGGGTGGCTGTTTAGGGCGCTGGCCCTGGAAACGTCTCCTGTGATGCTGGTGTGTGGACTTGCCACGTCCTGCGTTCCCTCTGCCTGCCGGTTGGGCCTGGGTGCTTGCTGCTGGTGTGCCCTGTAGGCGATGCCTTAGGTCACCCAGCGGAGCCGTGGGGACTGGAACTGTCCTGGTGACAGTCTGCGTCTGAGAAACTCGCCAGTGGCTCGACCTGCCCCACGCGGTTGGACCAAAAGTATGTCCTGGGGATATAGGCACGTCAAGCAGCGTGGCCTTATCCACATCAGGAACTCTGGCTTGTGACAACCACAGTGGTCTACAAGCCACAATCAAGCTAACCAGGCCCCGGCCTAGAGTTTGCCCTTGGAGACCGGAGATCTGCAGCAGTGTGCTGGACAGGAGATGCAACTCTGTGGACACTGGCTCGGGGAGCGGGGCCTCATGCAGTACACCATCCAAGTAAGCAGTAAGCACACTCGCTGTGTTAGACAGGTGAGTTGCCTGCGCCTCTGCTGCATACGTCCGCATGAGATGCATTTCCGTCACCTTTCATTGAGGGTTCGGGCACGCCGGGTCTCTAGCCAATCCACCCATCGGCAGGACCTTTACTAGAGCAGTGATGGTGGAGTCTACCAGGGGAAACCCCACTAGGCCAAGCTTATCCGTCCCTTTCTAAGGAGGCAAGCGGTGCGGCGTGTTTTAGCACGCTATGACCTTAGGCAGGACGATCCCAGGAGGAGCGTACCTCCTCCATGAAGTCTGGGAAGGCCGGTAACTTCTGAGGGCGAGGAGCCATCGCCTGCGTCCGGAACAGGGACCTGCATGGTTACGCTGCTGACGTCCAGGGGACCTGCAAGAAAGCTGCAGCGCGTCCCATAAGTGCTAAAACTGAGCTGGACAATGGTGGGGCACTGGCTTCTGAGGCCACCGCAAAGCCAGGTTCTTCCTCAGCAGGGGTCTCACCCACCTGCATATCAGAGGAGAATGAGGCCTCGTCCCCAGAGGCCGCTATGGAGAGCGTGTCCTCTTGCGCCGGCTGAGACGCCTCTTCCCATCCCCCCTGAACTCCCCTGGGGAGGGGGGGTATGGCAATTGGGGCTGCAACGGAGCCTGGACAGAGGCCTGTTTGGAACGCTTCACCCTTCTCGCCTGCGGAGATGGGGAGCAACTGCAGGAGGCCTGCACATCAGGGATGCTTAGCAGGGGGTCCTTGGACAGGTCATGGTGGAGGGGTTCTGGGGCTACAAGAGCCGCCGACGGTCCGGCCATAGAGGACATGGAGCTCGCCCTCGTGGCCCTCTCCAAACAAACTTTTTTCGCCCAGGGCTGAAAAGCCTTACAGATGCTGCAGGCCACGTCCCTCTCGAGGGCCAAGGTGGCATGTTGGATGCACAAGCACCGTGCACAGAGGGTATGTTTATCCTCTTGCAGGATATTTGCATTGCAGGCTGTGCAGGGGTGGAACCCCGACTTGCCTGGTTTTGTGCATGGGCCATGCACTAAACACCGCTTGCACTGCGCTCAAGCACTGATTATAGTGTGAACGCTGTGCGCTCACCCACTAGCGTTTGTGCACCGTGCGTATCGAGCACTGTGCGCACCGAGTACCGTGGGCCCCTCGTGCACTGCGTACCGTGCAGCACCGTATGCCCGTGCACTAGTGTAGCAGTAGCACCGTGCACCATGCGTGCTGAGCCCCGTGCACAACAAGTACCGTGGCATTACATGCACCAAGTACCGTGCAGCACCATGAGCTGTTGCGCTAGGTCTGTGGCAGTGGCCAAGCACTGTGTGTCCCGAGCGCCGTGCCGAGCGCTACACAAATGTGCCTGCCCTAACCGCGCGGTCAAACACACCTGGTCAGTGCATAGCGTGCACCAGGGGGACACAAGGCCGAAGCCACGGTGGGCGAGTTGAAGCAGACAGCAAAACATGTAGAAAGATAGTATAGGGGAAAGCACACTATTTGTTTACAAGGCCCGACTCACCGAGGTGAGCGGGCCTACGCAGCCGGCAGGGTCTACTCAACAGCGGGGATGCGGCAAGGCCTAGCCCCATGGAGGAGAGCGCGGCTGGAAGAGTCACTTGACAGCGGCGATACGGCAAGGCCTAGCCCCGTGGAGGAACTGTGTACTCTCAGAAAGAAATAGACAACCAATCGCGGGTGACTGCACAGGCAGTCGCTCACACAGGACAGACAGATAACAAAGAGCAGTCTACCACGCAAGCGAGGAGGCCGCTAAAAGACAGAAAGTCAAAAGGCTTGGTCTTTTCAAAGTCGTTGATTCCAGGAAAGCGGCGAGCCAGCTTTCAGTATGAATGCAAGGGAAATACAATCCACTCGATGAGCTCTTTTCTATCAACATGCATAGCTAAACACATAGGTCTTACTGTACCATCTTGAGAAGGAAAAAGAGAAATGGCTTCCTTCGTATGACAGTTTTATCCCCTCGGTGGGCGGGACCGAGTGCATCATCCCAGGAAGGGGCCTATCAGCAGCTCTGGGCAATGGGCAGGCATATCCCATACGTAATGTCATTGGTGGTCGTCTTCGTCTGTGTACATGAGTATATTAATTATTGTAGATTGTAGCCAGCCAGCATTTTTGTAAATAGTAACACATGTAATGTACAATAAAATAAACATTTTATTTGTGTCATCGGAGTCAATTTCAGGCGGAGCTTCATGGTCGGCAAGGTGACACAGCTGAGAGAATGTTTTTCTCCGTCATCGCATCTGGTGCTGTCAGTGTCAGTTTCTCAGCACACAGTACAGTTAGTCACTCAGTAACGAGGTGCAAACAGGGGATTGATGGATCAGTATGAGCGTTTACGAAGGTGCTTTGTTAAAAAAATGTAAATCTAAATTTATAACTCTTTATTTTTTAGCAAAATAAAATCTAAGACCCCATCTGTTGTTGATTCCAACTTAGGCACTTCACATAAGGACTAGTAAGCTTACATCAGGACTAGCAAGTTTCAAAGATACTAGTCCTTTAGACTAGTAGCACAATATTGTGTGTGTGTGTGTATGTGTGTGTGTGTATATATATATATATGTATATATATACAGTATATATAGAGGCTAGATAGTTGTTAGCTTGGTTTGTTTTTATTCCCTATTAATTAAATTCTATTCAGTGTGTGTGTGTGTCTATATATGTGTATACAGTGGTTTGCAGAAGTATTCACCCCCCTGCAAAGTTTTCACATTTTGTTGCCACCTGAGCATATTCCACGACACTTTCATGTAGAATCTACACAAACTACTCCACATTGATAAAGTTAAAAAATGCATATAGAATATAAGTAAGATTTACAGAGAAAAACAGTTTAATCTCAGTAAGTATTCAACCCCTTTGCTACTGCAGCCCTAAATCAGCTCAGGTGCAAATGATTTGTTTGAAAGGTCACAAAATTAGTGAAATGGTTTCAGCCTGTGTGTACTCAAAGTGGTTTAACTTTTAGATAATTTCCCTCAGGTATATAAAGACTTTCAAGCTGCAACTCACGTAGTGATCTGTGGCGGAGTGTCCCGTTCCTATATATATATATATATATATATATATATATATATATATATATATATATATATATATATATACATATTTGTGCACTGTTTTATTATTTGTATTGTTGTTTGCAGCGCGGATAAGAGCGCCGCGTATTTGTTATTGTTTTTATATTTTAAAAACCCTGTGAGGATGGCTGATCAGCTACTGATTATTTAACTAGCTGTCAGTCATGCATCCTTACTAAACTCGTGCAGACTGTGGCCGAGGGGTAATAAGATAATTAACAGCTAGTTAACACCTCGGCCAGAGTATAAGAACCTGCAGCTGTCTGTGCTGCGAGGAGTGTACAGAGGAGAGAGTGCTAAACCGTATTTGTTTATTTGTTTGGCCCTTGTGCCTTTTTGTTTGTTGATTGTTTAAATCTTTTGTTTTGTTTATTATTTAATAAATACGCTGAACGCAGTTGCGTTCAGCTTCACCCACCCATCCATTGTTTTGTTTCTGGTACTTCCTGGTCCGTGACATCACCACACACGCCACTCAACAGCATCTCAGTCACATGATCCAACAAAGTAACCATGAAGACCAAGGAGCTTTCAAAACAAGTCAGGGATAAAGTGGTAGAGAGGCACAGAGCAGGAGAAGGGTACAAGAAAATTTCAAAGATGCTGATTATTATCTCTCTCAGCACAGTGAAGTCCATCATTAAGAAGTGGAAGATGCATCATACCACCCAGACACTACCCAGATCAGGTCGCCCTCCCAAACTGAGCAGCTGGGCAAGCAGGAAACTGGTTCTTAATGTCACTCTGAAGCCAACAATGTCCTTGAGAGATCTGCAAAGTTCTATGTTTGAGATGGGAGTTCACACATCAACAATAAGCCGGTCCCTACACAAAGCTGGCCTGTATGGACAGGTGGCAAGAAAGAAGATATTACTCAAAAAGCCTCTTCTTAAAGCACAATGGAGTTTGCGAAAAAAGCATGTAGATGATACTGCAGACATGTGGAAAAAGGTTTTGTGGTCAGAAGACAAAAATTGAACTTTTCAGTCTAAATTCCAAGTGTTACTTCTGGCGCAAGCCCAACACTGCACATCACCCAGTCAACACCATCCCAGCTGTCAAGCATGGTGGTGGCAGCATCATGTTATTTGGATGCTTCTCTTCAGCAGGAACTGGGAAGCTTGTCAGGATAGAGGGGAGAATGGATCGTGCAAAGTACAGGCGAATCCTTGAGGAAAACCTGTTTGAGTCAGCCAAGACTCTGAAACTGGGGAGGAAATTCACATTTCAGAAGGACAATGACCCAAAGCACAAAGCCAAAGCCACACTGGAGTGGTTGAACAAGAAGAGAATTAATTTTCTTGAGTGGCCCAGTCAAAGTCCTGACTTGAATCCAATCGAAAATTTGGGCGAGACTTGAAGATTGCAGTCCATCGACAATCCCCAACAAACTTATCAGAACTGGAGCAATTTTCCCATGAAGAATTGGCAAAAATGTCACCATCCTACTGTGCAAAGCTAGTAGAGACCTATCCAAAAAGACTCATAGCAGTAATTGCTGCAAAAGGTGCTTCTACCAAGTACTGACATTTTCTTCGTTTTGCTGACATTTAACATCCTCCTCATATAACAGTATTCAGTTTACCACTACAGCTTTGAATAAAAAAAGTTTGTTTGAAAAACTGTGCACACATTATTTGTAATTCAACAAAATGTGACATTATTGGTAAGGGGTGAATACTTCTGCAAACCACTGTATATATATATATATATATATATATATATATATATATATATATATATATATATATATATACAGTGCCGTGAAAAAGTATTTGCCCCCTGTCTGATTTTCTGCATTTTTGTATATTTCTGACACTGAATGTTATCAGATCTTCAACCAAAACCTAATATTAGATAAAAGGGACCCTGAGTGAAAAAATAACACAAAAATTTGATACATATTTCATTTATTTATTAAAGAAAGTTATGCAACACCCAATGCCCCTGTGTGAAAAAGTAATCGCCCCCTTAGACTCAATATTATTATTATTTTATTATTTGTTTATTTAGCAGACGTCTTTATCCAAGGCGACTTACAGAGACTAGGGTGTGTGAACTGTGCATCAGCTGCAGAGTCACTTACAATTACGTCTCACCCGAAAGATGGAGCACAAGGAGGTTAAGTGACTTGCTCAGAGTCACACAATGAGTCAGTGGCTGAGGTGGGATTTGAACTGGGGACCTCCAGGTTACAAGCCCTTTTCTTTAACCACTGGACCACACAGCCTCCAATAACTGGTTACGCCACCTTTAGCAGCAATAACTGCAACTAAACACTTCCTGTAGTTATTGATTAGTCTCTCACAGCGCCGTGGAGGAATTTTGGCCCACTCCTCCATGCAGAACTGCTTCAACTCCGTGACATTTGTGTGTTTTCAAGCATGAACTGCTCATTTTCAGGTCCTGCCACAACATCTCAATGGGGTTGTGGTCTGGACTTTGACTAGGCCATTCCAAAACTTTAAATTTCTTGTTCTTCAACCATTCTGATGTAGACTTGCTTGTGTGTTTCGGATCATTGTCTTGCTGCATGACCCAATTGCGCTTCAGCTTCAGCTCACGGACGGATGGCCTGACATTCTCCTGTAGAATTCTCTGATACAGAGCAGAATTCATGGTTCCTTCAACGATGGCAAGGCGTTCAGGTCCTGACGCAGCAAAGCATCCCCAAACCATGACACTACCACCACCATGCTTGACCATTGGTATGAGTTTCTTGCTGTGGAATGCAGTGTTTGGTTTTCACCAGACATAAGGGGTCCATGTTGGCCAAAAAGTTCCACTTTGGACTCATCTGTCCATAGAACATTGTTCCAGAACTCTTGAGGATCATCCAGGTGCTTTTTGGCAAACTTGAGACGAGCATTCATGTTCTTCTTCGTGAGCAATGGTTTCTGCCTTGCTACTCAGCCATGAATCCCATTTTTGCCCAGTGTCTTTCTGATGGTGGAGTCATGAACACTGACCTTAGCCGAGGCGAGAGAGGCCTGCAGATCCCTGGATGTTGTTCTAGGGTTCTTTGTGACTTCCTGGACTATTTTACGCCTTGCTCTTGGAGAGATTTTGGCAGGACGGCCACTCCTGGGAAGATTCACTACTGTCCCAAACTTTCTCCATTTGGACAATGTGGCTCTGACTGTGGTTCGGTGGAGCCCCAGAGCCTTAGAAATGGCTTTGTAACCCTTTCCAGACTGATAGGCATCAACAACTTTTTTCCAGAGGTCTTCAGGAATTTCTTTTGTTCGTGGCATGATGTGCCTCTAGAACCTGTGTGCTGACAACTTCACTCTGATGGTAAGGGCCAAAGTTAGTCAGATTTATATTGGGCTGGGCTGGCCCAAATCAGGCCTGGTTATTAACCAAAGTACTCAAACAGCTGACCCTAATTATCCCTTTAATTGGGTTGAGTTAACTAGGGGGGGCAATAACTTTTTCACACCTGAAGATTGCATGTTTGATTACCTTGCACACCAAACAAATGAAAGAAGCACCAAACTTCGGTGTCATTTTTTCTCTCAGACTCCCTTTATATATTACTACAACCCACAAAAAATCTGACCAAATACAATGTGAAAAATGTGCAAAAATGCAGAAAATCAGACAGGGGGCAAATTCTTTTTCACGACACTGTATATATATATATATATATATATATATATATATATATATATATATATATATATATATATATATATATATATAGTTGTTAGCTTGGTTTGTTTTTATTCCCTATTAATTAAATTCTATTCATGGGGGTAGGAGTACAGTCAGACATGACCGCGGTTATGTTCAACACCAACCCTAAATAAAATGTTGTTCCTGTTATTAAGCAGTAGTAATAATGGGAAGCAGTGGTATTTTAAAAGAACAGAAGCCAGTTTTCATTTTAGTGAAGTAGGCTACAGTATCTTTTTTTCATTAAAAACTTGTTGTTTATTGAAATTGATATTCAGTTTTCATATTGAAACTTGTTGTGTACGACTCATTCATTCATTCATTCAAAACGACAATAGGGTTGCAGTCCTTCTTTCACAGTCAGTGTCATCTTTATGACACGTAGCTGAAATTGTTTAGAGCACGCAAGAAATAGCAGAATGTAACTGTGTTGAGAATTGTAAGAGAACGCATCTGAGAGAAACATTTGATGACATTTTAACTTTCATAGCTGAAGAGGTGCCGGGGCAATGACTCGTGAAACCCAGAGACACAAATTAACCACTGACTGTAACCTATTTACAAGCTAATAACAGTACTGTATTTAAAAAGTGCCCTCAGCCCTATACTGCTGGCAGGCAACATTCTCTGTTGCTGTTTATTTTTGAATGTTTTATATTTTACTGTAACAAGCCCAGTTGGTTTCTGGCTATTTTGGTAAAGTGAAGCAATGGAGGATTCACAGACACATGTTTTGGGGCCTAAAAATAGCTTTTGTCAATAGTCAAGCATCTTGAGGCAACAGTTTACTTGAAAATGATTTTTTTTTTAAAAAGTCAAGATGTAAGCCTTAGCATATAGTGCATTAAAAATGTCTAAACGTGTACATTAGCTTGGTATTTTATAAAACGCACTAGAATCACTATTGGCAGAAGAAACAGTAATACTGCTCTCCCAAATCAGTGCTGTAGATCAGCGGCTCCCAAACTGGGGGTCTCTGAACAGGCTCTAGTTACACATTATATTAATAAATAAGGTAAGTAAGTTGGTCTATGATGTCATAGCCGTGCAGTAAGACATGCGGTCATGTGATCTTCTTCAGCCAATCACAGCACTTAATTTATCCAAGCCATTTTTAAAATAAGAAATAACCCACGACAGGGTGTGCTGCAAGACAATTCTTACCGCACACCCTGGGTGCGTTGTGAGGCACGAGGCCGCACGAGTGAGACTTGCGTGGTGATTTCTCAGATGGCTTTTGAATAGTGTTACTGCTACTGCTTGCCTCGGAGTTTTCTTTGTTCTGTTCTCTGACTAAAGAAATACAAAAGTATATTTGCCAGTTTTTCTGTAATTCTTAGTGACAGAGATGAAAAACATTGTTGAGTGATTTAAATGCTGTTTCAGTTGTATGTTGACAGTTTTACCCACAGAAACACTGTTTAGATCATTGTTACTATTAAGGTGTAGTAATATTAATAGATCAGGTAAGTAAGTTGGTCATAGCCGTGCAGAAAGACAATTATTACCACACAGTCATGTGAGTTTGTTCAGCCTTAATTTATCCAAGCCATTTTATAACACCTATATTTACAGGAATGTAAAAGACAGGATTTTTTTTTATTATTTTTTATGAAATTATAACTATAATTATAATATGTTTTGCTCAATTTGTAGATAAAAAAAACATTCTTTAGCATCGCTCTGTATTGCAAAAGCAAAGCAGCCCCATAGAAATGGTGATAAGCTGCTGTTATTACCTGTCTCGGTGTGGACATCGTTGTAGATAATGCTAGGTAAGGAGGCTCGACAAAAAATCAAAGCAAAGACTAATTGAAGACATGTCAGATGATAGAGGTTTGCAGCTGAACAAACGGCTTTGCAATAGTATGCATTTTTACAGGCATTGAAACCTCACTGTGTTAATACTCCTGCATTTCATTGACACAGTGAGTATGTTAAATTTGTGTGGTTGAACTTTGACTTAATATTGAAGGCAGTAATATTAGCATCAGCTTTCCAAAAGCAGTAAAACAGTTTGTGTAACCATTGTAAGCGTGACTTTTATTAGAGCTTCATTTATTAGGAGTTGTGTACGTTCTCAAGCCAGAACCCCTCATCAGTTTTACTCCCAAAGTGGTATAATGATTGTTTCAAAATACAGCAGTTTATATGTAGCTACTGACTTAAATAGTGAGACTGTTGATGGAATTAATGGTAATATTAGGCCTGTCACTGTTGATCAGTTAATACAGTACTTGGTGGCAGTAGGTGCAGAGGAAACATTTATTTCGAAAAGGCTTTTCAAATTGGAAAAAGACAAGTGAAGACTGGAGCAATCTTGTGCGGCGGTGTCTTTAAATCCAGTCTTGTTGTCCTTGTTTTTCATGGTGGTGTTGGTTTCAGTGTCCTTGTTGTTTTATTTGAGATCAGGAATATGATTTAATGTTGTACTGGTTGTGCTGGTACAGGTATACACACAGACAACACTCAAGCTACGTGCCTGTAAAATAACTAAACTCTGCTTTTAATTTATTTTGCAAACACAAGGTATGTTCCATGAGTTGTGTGTGTTGTTTAAAGGGGTATGCTTTCTATTTTTTACATCAGAGATACAATCACTTTTTGGAGGTTTTGGAAAGTGTGTGTGTGTTTGTGCTTTTTTGAGGCTGCAGATTCAATAAGCAGCCATTAGCCTAATATTGAAAAACAATCTTTTCTTTTTTAGTACATAAGCAATTCTCCATCACAATAAATACCAAAAATGTCCAAATAACACTCATATGATGAATAGTATGTCTTGCAGATTCGTTATACATGCACCCCCCATTCTGTGTACCGTTTTCTCAGCCATGACACTGCATAGTGGCACAAGCACTGACTTTTTGTGATAAAAGCCATTTGAATTACAGGAGGTGTATCTGTCAGTCTATCTGTTACCTGTTTAGTGAGAGGATTGAGAGGCGTGTGACTGAGCCTGCTGTCAGTGCCACCTTGCCCCTAGCTTTGGAGTTGAAACAGAGAAAGTGAAACATTCAGGTCTTTCAGGATTACTTGCCATTAGTTCACCTGTATGGATTGTGCTTTCAGTTTCTACAGTCACAGCAGAGAGAGACACCCAGCATTGAAAACAAGACCCTGACACTCATAAGCTGTGTGGGACTCACACCTTTTAAAAGGTAAGTTACAATGTTCTGTTTTATTAAGTAAATGTGTAGAAAGGACCTTAAAATGTAAAAACTTCTTAGAGCTGATTGATTTGAAACCTGTTCCCTGTAGAGGAACAACCAGGCATATTGTGAAGCCAGAGCAAAAGCAAAGGCCCATTTTCAGATAGGATTAAAATCACATGAACATTATAAAACCAGCAGGAATAGAATATGCTGATTTTGTCACAGGGTGACTGAAATGCCACTCATGCAGCCCTTTTCTAAGCACGTTTATTTTGAGCACGTTTCTAGATAATGTATGTGTTTTTTCTCACTTTTTGATTTATACTATATTGGCGCACGTTTTTATAATGGTATGTTTTATTATTATTTGCACTTTTGATTTTACACGTTTGGCTTTGTCATGAAGAGGATTGTTTGTTTTGTTTAGTCACGGGCTGTACGAGTTGGGCTAGATGTGGTGAGCGAGGCTTCTGGGAGGTGCAGTTTTGCTGCCATTACTTACGAGCAGACAGGAAGAAGAAGGAGCTCCCGAGTGGCGCATCCAGTAAAGGCGTTCCGCGCGGAGTGCAGGATGAGCCCTATAGCCTGGAGATCACAGGTTCGATTCCAGGCTATGTCACGTGACCGGGAGTTCCTAGGGGGCGGCGCACAATTGGCTGAGCGCTGCCCGGGTAGGGAGGGCTTAGGTCGGCATGGGAATCCACGGCTCACCGCGCATCAGCGACCCCTGTGGTTCTGCAGTGGAGCAGCCAGATCTGTGTTGTTCTCCGGCACTATAGGTCTGGTGGCATTGCTGTGAATCTGCAGTGCGAAAAATGACGGCTTGGCAGGAGCACGTTTCGGAGGACGGGAGGAACGGGGAGGCATGGGCAAAAGTATGGCAGTAGCAACAGGGACGGGAGCGGCGTGGATCCGAGTCTGGAACAAAACACAGTAATAGCTGCAGAGTAATGCGAACCAGGCGAGCTTAACAGAAATACAGGGAAGTTATTATTCTCTTTTTTGTTTATCAGACTGTTTGTTGATCACCCCTGTTTTTAGTTATTCATGCAGCTTTTATGCCCCAGTGCTCTCCATGGGTTTGGTGCACTTTGTATTTTTGCTTTTGATTTAGTTTTATCTTGTTTGATAAGGAGCTCCTGCATTTTAATTAAAAGCCAATAGAATGTTAGTGCTGTTTTTAGTAATGATTTGTTTGTTTTTCACATGTCCTTTTTATCTATATTGTAGCAAATAGTTAAGCTTTGTGTTTTAAAGGGAAAGGGAAGTTAGGCAAGTTCATTTTTAATTTTTTTTTTAAACTTCTTTGAACACTTTTACTCTTGCCTCCATAGAAATAGAGGGGGCCACACAGGACCAGTCCAGGCTGCTGCAGAACCACCCAGACACGAATCCCTTTCATGGTCCTGGAAGAATGGTTACTTTGGTGGGTGTGGCCTAAATATTTTTCCTTTTTATTCTTTTGATACTTTGCACCCTAGCAAAGTAGTGGGTGTAGTTTTTATTTGCTACTTTTCCACCCTTGTCATAATGTGGGTGATGATCTTTTGCTTTTAAACATTTGTTTTACATTTTATAAAAATAAAATCTATTTTAAACTGTTAATGCTTGTGCTGTCTGTCCCTGGGTGTGCTGGCCTCTGATCCTGCATCCTGCTGTCGCAATATTTAACGAACCTGTGTAAAGTAAAAATTGGTAAACATAAGTTATATTGGGTCATGGTGCCCACAACCACCAGTAGTCGGCTACAATTGTTGGGTGTGATCCGTGACGCCCTGGTGATAATTGTGTGAATAAAAACAAAGCACAACACTATGAATGCGTAGGTAAAGACATCTCTGCCTAACTGATGAGTGAACATGAAGTGAAATGGAAGTGTGTAGAAATGAGTAGCAGCTGTAAAGTGGAAGCAGATCTGAAGTATGTATCGTTAAAGGATTCTGAGGTTCTGTATGATGGGATCATGAAGCAGATCTGAAGTATGTATCATTAAAGGATTCTGAGGATCTGTATGGTGGGATCATGAAGCAGATCTGCAGTATGTATTGTTAAAGGATTCTGAGGTTCTGTATGGTGGGATCATGAAGCAGATCTGAAGTATGTATAGTTAAAGGATTCTGAGGTTCTGTATGATGGGATCATGAAGCAGATCTGAAGTATGTATCGTTAAAGGATTCTGAGGTTCTGTATGGTGGGATCATGAAGCAGATCTGAAGTATGTATCGTTAGAGGATTCTGAGGTTCTGTATGGTGGGATCATGAAGCAGATCTGAAGTATGTATCGTTAAAGGATTCTGAGGTTCTGTACGGTGGGATCATGAAGCAGATCTGAAGTATGTATCATTAAAGGATTCTGAGGTTCTGTATGATGGGATCATGAAGCAGATCTGAAGTATGTATCGTTAAAGGATTCTGAGGATCTGTATGGTGGGATCATGAAGCAGATCTGAAGTATGTATCGTTAAAGGATTCTGAGGTTCTGTATGGTGGGATCATGAAGCAGATCTGAAGTATGTATCATTAAAGGATTCTGAGGTTCTGTATGGTGGGATCATGAAGCAGATCTGAAGTATGTATCGTTAAAGGATTCTGAGGTTCTGTATGGTGGGATCATGAAGCAGATCTGAAGTATGTATCATTAAAGGATTCTGAGGATCTGTATGGTGGGATCATGAAGCAGATCTGCAGTATGTATTGTTAAAGGATTCTGAGGTTCTGTATGGTGGGATCATGAAGCAGATCTGAAGTATGTATAGTTAAAGGATTCTGAGGTTCTGTATGATGGGATCATGAAGCAGATCTGAAGTATGTATCGTTAAAGGATTCTGAGGTTCTGTATGGTGGGATCATGAAGCAGATCTGAAGTATGTATAGTTAAAGGATTCTGAGGTTCTGTAAGGTGGGATCATGAAGCAGATCTGAAGTATGTATCATTAAAGGATTCTGAGGTTCTGTATGGTGGGATCATGAAGCAGATCTGAAGTATGTATCATTAAAGGATTCTGAGGTTCTGTAAGGTGGGATCATGAAGCAGATCTGAAGTATGTATCGTTAAAGGATTCTGAGGTTCTGTATGGTGGGATCATGAAGCAGATCTGAAGTATGTATCGTTAGAGGATTCTGAGGTTCTGTATGGTGGGATCATGAAGCAGATCTGAAGTATGTATCGTTAAAGGATTCTGAGGTTCTGTATGGTGGGATCATGAAGCAGATCTGAAGTATGTATCGTTAGAGGATTCTGAGGTTCTGTATGGTGGGATCATGAAGCAGATCTGAAGTATGTATCGTTAAAGGATTCTGAGGTTCTGTACGGTGGGATCATGAAGCAGATCTGAAGTATGTATCATTAAAGGATTCTGAGGTTCTGTATGATGGGATCATGAAGCAGATCTGAAGTATGTATCGTTAAAGGATTCTGAGGATCTGTATGGTGGGATCATGAAGCAGATCTGAAGTATGTATCGTTAAAGGATTCTGAGGTTCTGTATGGTGGGATCATGAAGCAGATCTGAAGTATGTATCATTAAAGGATTCTGAGGTTCTGTATGGTGGGATCATGAAGCAGATCTGAAGTATGTATCGTTAAAGGATTCTGAGGTTCTGTATGGTGGGATCATGAAGCAGATCTGAAGTATGTATCGTTAAAGGATTCTGAGGTTCTGTATGGTGGGATCATGAAGCAGATCTGAAGTATGTATCGTTAAAGGATTCTGAGGTTCTGTATGGTGGGATCATGAAGCAGATCTGAAGTATGTATCGTTAAAGGATTCTGAGGTTCTGTATGGTGCGATCATGAAGCAGATCTGAAGTATGTATCGTTAAAGGATTCTGAGGTTCTGTATGATGGGATCATGAAGCAGATCTGAAGTATGTATCATTAAAGGATTCTGAGGATCTGTATGGTGGGATCATGAAGCAGATCTGCAGTATGTATTGTTAAAGGATTCTGAGGTTCTGTATGGTGGGATCATGAAGCAGATCTGAAGTATGTATAGTTAAAGGATTCTGAGGTTCTGTATGATGGGATCATGAAGCAGATCTGAAGTATGTATCGTTAAAGGATTCTGAGGTTCTGTATGGTGGGATCATGAAGCAGATCTGAAGTATGTATCATTAAAGGATTCTGAGGTTCTGTATGGTGGGATCATGAAGCAGATCTGAAGTATGTATCGTTAAAGGATTCTGAGGTTCTGTATGGTGGGATCATGAAGCAGATCTGAAGTATGTATCGTTAAAGGATTCTGAGGTTCTGTATGGTGGGACCATGAAGCAGATCTGAAGTATGTATCATTAAAGGATTCTGAGGTTCTGTATGCTGGGAGGTTACACCAAATGTGTCTGAAAATGAATGATCATGTTGAAACCACAGCATCTACACCCTGCATTGACAAAGGCTGCATTCTGTCATTTTAATCTTATTTTATGTTCCTGTAACATGACCTATAAGTTTGTTTGTGTCACCTCTGATGAGGTGTGTGCTTGTTTCTGTGTGTTTAAAGAACATGAACCGGTTTGAGCTTCAGTGCTGAAGCATTCAGGCATGTCTGTCCAACCCATTGCCTGCAGCTGGGCAGGACGCCAGCAACATGTTACAGCTTGATTCTAACATTACAAGAATGTATTAAAAACTACTTTACTGAGATTGATATCTCCTGGTTTATTTATTTATTAAAAAGGTTCTGTCTTAATACCTGCAAGTTCCCAACTACACTAAGTGAAAGGCAGGATTTTCTTTCAGTCACAAGTTCCCTGTGGATAGTGTGGGACATATTCCCTGTATATGATATTAATAGCTGAATGTGTATTAATGATATAACTGAACTAATTAATGAAACTGCTGTGTCTTAGGAGAAGAGCCCCTTGGTTCCTGCCAGGAATACTGAACTGAAGATGACCAAGGCTAGGAGGGGGGCATGTGGACGGTGAGGCTGAAAGGACAGTGAAGAGACCGCAAAACTGCAAACACAAGCAGTTTGGGCAAGGAAGACATCAAATATACATGTCAACAAGTCCCAACTGCAACAACAAGCTGCTGGACGATAGGAAGCAGACAAGAGACAAATGTCAAAGATATGTGAGTGAAAAAGGTGATGTACACAAATGACCTCATGAAAGCAGCTACTCAGCATAGTGAAAAGACTATAAGTATCCAAGCAAAACTAAACATGTTGCGCTCCACATCGAATGCTAAACAAGGTGCTGTGACTCTGCTAAGCGAAGCTGCAACTCCGGGACTCTGCTTGAAAACAAACCCAAGACGAGGAAGCAAGCAGCAAGCGAGTCAACGACCACGAGCAACGAGACTGAGGCCCGACTGAAGGACTGCCGTAAAACTAACAGAGACTTATCAGACAAACCAGTCTAGGTCTGCTGTACACCTAAAACCACAGTATCCAAAAGAAACTGCCCTGCTACCTGCATAGCTAAAAGATTCAGCGAAGAGGACAGAGCAGAAGGGCACTGTTGTGGATCCTATACCAAGGACTGAAGACTTTGTTGCAGCTGTTTATTGATTCTATCGAGAATTGAAAGCTTTGTTGCCGAGTTTGACCCAAAGTGGGATTGAAGACTTTGTTGTGAGAGGAGAGTTTTTATACTGGACATGTTTCCAAAAAAGCAGACCAAAAGTCTAAGCTTCAAGGAACTGTTGAGTATAATTCCAGTTGCATTTTCCTTTCATGTAACTAAATTAATTAATTGTAACACAGTCACATAGAATTGTACAGTTAATTATTTAGTTTGCACACTTTGTGTGTGAAATAACTTTTAGTGAAACTTGATTAAATAACTAGAAGTAATCTACCTCATATTGTTGTATGAAGAATTTCTTTAAAAGTAAACTTACCATATACTTAATCTATATACCTTCTCTAATCCCAAAAGCTTCTTTTCGTAATGTTTTTGGGACAGTAATTGAACACAGAACTCTAAGTGCGGTCTCACCAGTGCTTTATACAACCTCATCACATCCTCCTTGGATTTCTACTCTACCCTGCCATGTTGTGTTTGTTCTATTAACCCATATCGAACAATGCAAAAAAGTCAGCCTGGCTTGTATATCTGTATCATTGATTTATACAGGGCCTTCAACAGTATCCATGGATTTGTCTATACTAGAGATCATCATCAGAATCGCCAAACGGTTCTACAATAACTTCACATGCACTGCTGGGGATACCTGAGAGCTGAGCTTCCAGGTAGAATCCGGGTAAGACAAGGGTACGAAACGTCAGCCTTCCTGTTCAATCTTAGAGTTGGCGGGACCTTGAAAAGAGCAACAGAAGAACAGTGCAGAGGAATTAGACAAATCATATTTCCAACCCTGGAAGATCTGGAGGTTATTGTACCCCTCTCCATACCAAAGACCACATGCAGCAGAAAACGGATCATCTTTACACCCCATGTGAAAAAACAAAACAGCTCAAAGTGATGCCAATCAACCTCAAGAGCCCAGAGCCGATCCCTGTAGGTGAACACGACCTTGAAAATACTGGCACACTTAAGTACCTTCAAAGTATCATCTGGAGGAACTGACCAAGACATCAAAGCCAGGACATGTAGCAGAAGACCTGCCTCCATTAAACAAGTATGGAAATCAGCAGCCCATATCAGAAACACCAAGCTAAGAATATGCCAGAGCTGTGTCCTCTCAGTACTGCGATATGCTTCAGAATGCTGGCCAATGCCCTGAAAAGCACATTCTTTTCGTAAGGGGATCGTCCTGCATAAGGGCATCTGTCAAGCAAAAATAAAAAATCAGGCTAACCTCCTTCTGCCTTCGAACCAAAACTAAAATCTTAGCTGTGCTGAGAATACATCTTTTCCAGCTAAATAGATCTGCTTTTGTTTTCAGTGCATTTTCTCAGGCACTCAGATATTGAGTTGGCTGCAAGAAATGTAACAAGCAGACAAAAATAGATGTTTTAAAACAACCTTGAGTGACAAATTCAACAACATTTTCAAGTTTTGTAAACCTTTTAAAATTATGTTGACACTCTAATGAAAAGGAATGTGCAATTTCCATATTTTGATGCCTTTAAAATACATCTTATACACTGAACCTTAAATGGCAAAACCCTAAGGTTTTGTATTTCTTAACATTTCTAATACTACGTAGAAATAATTTTGAAGTTTTAAAACCACAGATACTTTCAAATTATTAACAAATTGTAACATCATACATGACCCTGACTCGCAAGGTCATTGTAGTATGACTCGAACACCAATCATGAAGTCGGTATTTGTTTGACCCCATTACCATAGTAACCAAATGCATGGCACTGATAAAAGTATTAAATACTGTAAGGATAATAAAATGCCTATTGTTTCATGGTAATTTGCAAGAAACTGAAAGCAGCTTGTGACGATAGGTAAATGTGTCGGTGCTTGTCTATATATTAATTGCTTCCTTTTAAAAAAATGATTACGTAACATTGGGATTGCAGGGGTATAAAGCTAGCACTGTTGCAGGACGGGGAAAAAAAGACGTTGTGCGCAAGATGTGTTGCGGGAGGTATGGTTAAGCAGAGAGAGAGAGAGAGAGAGAGAGAGAGAGAGAGAGAGAGAGAGAGAGAGAGAGAGAGAGAGAGAGAGAGAGAGAGAGAGAGAGAGAGAGAGAGAGAGAGAGAGAGAGAGAAGAAAGTTTTGAAAATATGGCGGCACGCTACTGAAGACCACAAGTTTAGCTGTGTTTTGTTTGTTTTTGCAAGTATAGTTGTTGGATGTTTTACAGAATAGATTAAAGAAAAACAACAAACTATTCGAGTGAGCTGTGTTGCAGTGTTGCGGTGAGAACTGTGGCTGGAGTGCGTGTGGAACCTGGGGAGACGTGTGCTGCCGAATCTACATCGGGTTTGAGAAAATAAACTTTTGTTTATAGTTTTTCCTGATATGGACAATTGCATTTTCATCGAACTGTCTTGACTATTTCATGCTGATTTTTTTATTACGGTGGAAAAGGAGAGCGTACCACGAGTTTTATTGCTCTTAAACTATTGGTAATTTACTGCGATTTGTTCTTAAACACAGGTGCACTTTATTTCTGTTTCTTTCATTTCTCCTTCTTTGAGAAACCTCAAAATGGAGCGAGGTAACCAGTGGTGTACCACAGGGATCAGTATTAGGTCCTCTGCTATTCCTAATCTACATAAATGATTGATTCTGGTATAGTAAGCAAACTCGTTAAATTTGCAGACGACACAAAAATAGGAGGAGTGGCAAACACTGTTGCAGCAGCAAAGGTCATTCAAAATGATCTAGACAGCATTCAGAACTGGGCAGACACATGGCAAATGACATTTAATAGAGAAAAATGTAAAGTATTGCATGCAGGCAATAAAAATGTGCATTATAAATATCATATGGGAGATAGTGATATTGAAGACGGGAACTATGAAAAAGACCTAGGAGTTTATGTTGACTCAGAAATGTCTTCATCTAGACAATGTGGGGAAGCTATAAAAAAGGCCAACAAGATGCTCGGATATATTGTGAGAAGTGTTGAATTTAAATCAAGGGAAGTAATGTTAAAACTTTACAATGCATTAGTAAGACCTCACCTAGAATATTGTGTTCAGTTCTGGTCACCTCATTACAAAAAGGATATTGCTGCTCTAGAGTGCAAAGAAGAGCGACCAGAATTATCCCGGGTTTAAAAGGCATGTCGTATGCAGACAGGCTAAAAGAATTGAATCTATTAAGTCTTGAACAAAGAAGACTACGCGGCGATGTGATTCAAACATTCAAAATCCTAAAAGGTATAGACATTGTCGACCCAGGGGACTTTTTTGACCTGAAAAAAGAAACAAGGACCAGGGGTCACAAATGGAGATTAGATAAAGGGGCATTCAGAACAGAAAATAGGAGGCACTTTTTTACACAGAGAATTGTGAGGGTCTGGAACCAACTCCCCAGTAATGTTGTTGAAGCTGACACCCTGGGATCCTTCAAGAAGCTGCTTGATGAGATTCTGGGATCAATAAGCTACAAACAACCAAACGAGCAAGATGGGCTGAATAGCCTCCTCTCGTTTGTAAACTTTCTTATGTTCTTAAGGTTTACTTTACAGTTTTATTCATGCATTTGTTAAAAATATACACACTGGCAACTGTTTCTGTTTTTAAAGCTTGTGAGGCATAATAACTTAAATAACAGTTATTCACATTTTGGTTTAGTGTAGACGCATAGTTTAGATACTACAGTAATCCGCCATGATCAAGCTCTTCAGCAACGTTAGTTTTATTATTGAACAGAGAAGATTAGTTCAGAGATTGTAGATCCCACCACAGTTTTCGTACACTGTGTTGTATATGTTCCATGCGCTGCCATTGCTGGTAGTGTCACGTGAGCTGTTCAGTGCGTCGATATGTAAATAAATCCTGTTCGCCTGCAGGGGGTGTATGAACTTCAACCTCCGTCTCGATTTCCTGCCTGTCACTCAACAGCGAATGCACACGGCAGACAGCTACTGTGTCACAAACATTAATATCTTTCTAAACAAGGGATTTAGGGGCGCTCCCTAATAAAAGCTGAATCTCAAAACAAGAATTGTGTGACTATAATAATTTTGTTACAGCTGTGTGTAATGGTATTTAAAACCAGATTCATTCATCCACTTTTTGCATGTCCGCGCTTACTTTGCAATTATTTCTGTTCAGTGGAGTTATATACTTACAATATGGCATACTGCATTAAGAATCAAAGTGTAATGTGCATTATTTGGAACATTATTATTATTATTATTATTATTATTATTATTATTATTATTATTCCCTTGTTTGAAAAGAAACAAACTGTAGGTACATCACTGACCACTTGGTGTCTGTCTATCTGTGAGTCCAAATAATTCTTTACTGAAACTATTCAACAGTTTAGATAACATTTCTAAAACTATGAATCAGGATACATTTCTTGCAGTAATTAAACAAATTATATTGTAGCAAAAACACATATAAAATATATAACCATGTGTGTTGTAGAGGTGAATTTAACCCACAGCACCACCCGGCCATCCAGATTGGAACCCAGGCCTCCAGAGAAAGATGACAGGCTAGTCTAGTGCATTAACATTAACCCACAGCACCACCTAGCCATCCAGATTGGAACCCAAACCTCCAGAGAAAGGTGACAGGCTAGTCTAGTGCATTAACATTAACCCACAGCACCACCTAGCCATCCAGATTGGAACCCAGGCCTCTAGAGAAAGATGACAGACTATCCTGATGCATTAACTATAGCCATCCATAACTATTACACACTCAATAGTGCTACATTTAGAAATACTAAAAGAAGGTATTTCTTAACATTAACATAAACCCAGTGCAGCACCTAGCCCCCCGCCCCTCCCCCCGCTAGGACCCCAGGCCTCCACAGCAAGGTGAAAGGCAGGACACCAGTTTTGATTTGCAGACAGGTTGCTTTCCCTCATGTGACATATCTCGAGTGTTTTGCATGAACACATTTGAATCAAAGGTGAGCCACAGGACTGGTCTGCTGTGGAGTGGCTTTGATTCAAATGTGATAATGCAAAACAGTCTGTTCTTTTTTGCTTGTTCTTTTTTTTTCTATTCGCAGTGAATCACAGAACCTTTAACACTTTGTATCCAGAATCCACAAGCAAAGGGCTTGTAGACTATTCATTTATTTTACAGTTTTTTAATGATTTTAAGTAGCGCTTTCAATTAATCGCAGTTAACTTCTGCAATTAACACGTAAATGTTTTTAGAGATTAATTATTTTAACTCACTGGACAGAAAGACGCTTACTTGTTTACTGTCAAAGTGAGTTCCAGTATCACACACGAGTACATCTAGTCTGCTGCGTGCTGAACACGCCTTCATCTCTCAAAATACACGAGCAGCTCTTCAGCTACAGACAATAACAACAACAAATTAAACCCACCAGTTTCAATAGAAATGCAGGATCGCTGCAAGCCCATATCAAGCGAAGAATGATCATGATAATAAATGAGTTAGGCTGCGTTGCTCCTTTTTTCATGTAGTATGTAAAGCCTGACAATTTATAGTTTGCAGTTTTTGGATATGATGACAGTGTTTTTTGTATGTTCTCTTCACAATTAAGTTCATTTCCTAGAAGTGCTTACTATAGCTACATATTTATAATTTTATTAAAAAAAACTAATTTATTTCAGTTCACAATCACATTTAAAAATAGATATCCTATGTATTGTGTTTTCTGATCTCTGTGTGCTGCTGATCAAGCTTGAACCGCACATGTTATTGTGTTGGTTGTATTTGTAATTTCAAAATTATTGCCCCTAGTACATTTTGGTGGTGGTCTCAAAGGGTACATTTCCTGGTTAAATAAATACATAAATAAATACATTTTAAACAATTTTATTTACAGTTAAGGATAATAAAAACAATAGCATCAGTAATAAAACACATTTATATTCAATGGATGTAGTAATTGTGACAATTTAATATGCAATTAAAACTGAGATTAACTAAGATTCATTTTTTTAATCGTGAGATTAATCGCAATTATTTTTTTTAATCGCTTGACAGCACTAATTTTAAATTATAGGCCCAATTAAGTGATTATTTAACTAATCAGACAGTTCACATGGGTTTCAAAATCACCAGTGTGGAGTAGTGGTTAGGGCTCTGGGTTCCTGACCGGAGGGTCGTGGGTTCAATCCCAGGTGGGGGACACTGCTGCTGTACCCTTGAGCAAGGTACTTTACCTAGATTGCTCCAGTAAAAACCCAACTGTATAAATGGGTAATTGTATGTAAAACTAATGTGTAAAAAAATAATGTAATTGCCTGTAAAAAATAATGTGATAAGGGTGTCTGCTAAGAAATAAATAATTATTAAAATGATTTAAAAAGGATTTGTCGATAAGGACAGGGGGTGACCCGGCTGTCAGGAGGCTCATCAATATGTTAACAATATCTAGGAAGGGTGATACAGCAAACCTGGGCAGGTACAGACCTATCAGCCTTACATCCAGGACATGTTACACTATGGAAACAATAATAAGACTATCCTCAGTATACAGTCACAACACTGAGGTCTGCCGCTGGACTACAATCTGCATGTTTTATAAAAGAAAATACAAGTCAGGCTGATCAAACTAATGGGCTTGAGAATCCCTTTAAATATCAATTGTGGCTAAGCCGCTTATTTTTAAACAAACTAATATTCCATAAGCTCCCATTGCCTCTGCTTGTGTTATCCCTGCACTGTGGAGACATAAAGAGGACTGGTCTCCAATCCACCACCTTCAGAGCAATAGAAAAATAAAGAAATGAAAGAACATTTGAAAAATCATTGAGATGTGTGCTTACCGATTACTAGTGAGTGGAGTAGCTGCTCTCTGTCTCTGTGTCCTGCTCGTTCGATGTGAAGGTGCTGCTGTATTAACACCTGCACATGAATGAGATCACACTGTCAAACCCAACCCAACATGCAAATCAATACTGTGCAAGACATCGAAACATCTTTTATTATAGATTCACAAAGAAACCCATTCCCAATACAACCTGATTGCTGATCATTAACTTCATTTACTAATTAACTATCAACAATTAAAATAAAAATCTTTACATATGAATCCATGGAAATACACAGTGGTATAAAAAACATATTCAGACAGGTCCCCTAGGTTTCAATATGACTAATGTTACACTATATCAATAAAATGATAAGGAATCAGTATTTACAAATAATTTGCTGAAACAAAAAAATACCTTCAGTAAATCTGACACTTTACCAACACATACCCTGAACCACCTAGCCATCCAGATTGGAACCCAGGTCTCAAAAGAAAGATGACAGGGTAGTCTAGTGCATTAACATTAACCCACATCAACACCTAGCCATCCAGATTGGAACCCAGGCCTCCAGAGAAAGGTGACAGACTAGTCTAGTGCATTAACATTAACCCACAGCACCACCTAGCCATCCAGATTGGAACCCAGGCCTCCAGAGAAAGGTGACAGACTAGTCTAGTGCATTAACATTAACCCACATCAACACCTAGCCATCCAGATTGGAACCCAGGCCTCCAGAGAAAGGTGACAGTCTAGTCTAGTGCATTAACAATAGCCACCCATAACTATTACACACTCAATAGTGCTACATTTAGAAATACTAAAAGAAGGTATTTCTTAACATTAACATAAACCCAGTGCAGCACCTAGCCCCCGGCCCTCCCCCCGCTAGGACCCCAGGCCTCCACAGCAAGGTGAAAGGCAGGACACCAGTTTTGATTTGCAGACAGGTTGCTTTCCCTCATGTGACATATCTCGAGTGTTTTGCATGAACACATTTGAATCAAAGGTGAGCCACAGGACTGGTCTGCTGTGGAGTGGCTTTGATTCAAATGTGATAATGCAAAACAGTCTGTTCTTTTTTGCTTGTTCTTTTTTTTTCTATTCGCAGTGAATCACAGAACCTTTAACACTTTGTATCCAGAATCCACAAGCAAAGGGCTTGTAGACTATTCATTTATTTTACAGTTTTTTAATGATTTTAAGTAGCGCTTTCAATTAATCACAGTTAACTTCTGCAATTAACACGTAAATGTTTTTAGAGATTAATTATTTTAACTCACTGGACAGAAAGACGCTTACTTGTTTACTGTCAAAGTGAGTTCCAGTATCACACACGAGTACATCTAGTCTGCTGCGTGCTGAACACGCCTTCATCTCTCAAAATACACGAGCAGCTCTTCAGCTACAGACAATAACAACAACAAATTAAACCCAGCAGTTTCAATAGAAATGCAGGATCGCTTCAAGCCCATATCAAGCGAAGAATGATCATGATAATAAATGAGTTAGGCTGCGTTGCTGCTTTTTTTCATGTAGTATGTAAAGCCTGACAATTGTTAGTTTGCAGTTTTTGGATATGATGACAGTGTTTTTTTGTATGTTCTCTTCACAATTAACAGTTCATTTCCTAGAAGTGCTTACTATAGCTACAGATTTATAATTTTATTAAAAAAAACTAATTTATTTCAGTTCACAATCACATTTAAAAATAGATATCCTATGTATTATGTTTTCTGATCTCTGTATGCTGCTGATCAAGCTTGAACCGCACATGTTATTGTGTTGGTTGTATTTGTAATTTCTAAATTATTGCCCCTAGTACATTTTGGTGGTGGTCTCAATGGGTACATTTCCTGGTTAAATAAATACATAAATAAATACATTTTAAACAATTTTATTTACAGTTAAGGATAATAAAAACAATAGCATCAGTAATAAAACACATTTATATTCAATGGATGTAGTAATTGTGACAATTTAATATGCAATTAAAACTGAGATTAACTAAGATTCATTTTTTTAATCGTGAGATTAATCGCAATTATTTTTTTTAATCGCTTGACAGCACTAATTTTAAATTATAGGCCCAATTAAGGGATTATTTAACTAATCAGACAGTTCACATGGGTTTCAAAATCACCAGTGTGGAGTAGTGGTTAGGGCTCTGGGTTCCTGACCGGAGCGTCGTGGGTTCAATCCCAGGTGGGGGACACTGCTGCTGTACCCTTGAGCAAGGTACTTTACCTAGATTGCTCCAGTAAAAACCCAACTGTATAAATGGATAATTGTATGTAAAAATAATGTGTAAAAATTAATGTAATTGTATTTAAAAATAATGTGATAAGGGCGTCTGCTAAGAAACAAATAATAATAAAAATGATTTACAAAGGATTTGTCGATAAGGACAGGGGGTGACCCGGCTGTCAGGAGACTCATAAATACGGTAACAATATCTCAGAAGGGTGATACTGCAAACCTGGGCAGGTACAGACCTATCAGCCTTACATCCAGGACATGTTACACTATGGAAACAATAATAAGACTATCCTCAGTATACAGTCACAACACAGAGGTCTGCTGCTGGACTACAATCTGCATGTTTTATAAAAGAAAATACAAGTCAGACTGATCAAACTAATGGGCTTGAGAATCCCTTTAAATATCAATTGTGGCTAAGCCACTTATTTTTAAACAAACTAATATTCCATAAGCTCCCATTGCCTCTGCTTGTGTTATCCCTGCTCTGTGGAGACATAAAGAGGACTGGTCTCCAATCCACCACCTTCAGAGGAATAGAAAAATAAAGAAATGAAAGAACATTTGAAAAATCATTGAGATGTGTGCTTACCGATTACTAGTGAGTGGAGTAGCTGCTCTCTGTCTCTGTGTCCTGCTCGTTCGATGTGAAGGTGCTGCTGTATTAACACCTGCACATGAATGAGATCACACTGTCAAACCCAACCCAACATGCAAATCAATACTGTGCGAGACATCGAGACATCATTTATTATAGATTCCCAAAGAAACCCATTCCCAATACAACCTGACTGCTGATCATTAACTTCATTTACTAATTAACTATCAACAATTTAAAAAAAAATCTTTACATATGAATTTTTGGAAATACACAGTGGTATAAAAACATATTCAGACAGGTCCCCTAGGTTTCAATATGACTAATGTTACACTATATCAATAAAATGATAAGGAATCAGTATTTACAAATAATTTGCTGAAACAAAAAAATACCTTCAGTAAATCTGACACTTTACCTACACATACCCTGAACCACCTAGCCATCCAGATTGGAACCCAGGCCTCCAGAGAAAGGTGACAGACTAGTCTAGTGCATTAACATTAACCCACAGCACCACCTAGCCCTCCAGATTGGAACCCAGGCCTCCAGAGAAAGATGACAGGCTAGTCTAGTGCATTAACATTAACCCACAGCACCACCTAGCCATCCAGATTGGAACCCAAACCTCCAGAGAAAGGTGACAGGCTAGTCTAGTGCATTAACATTAACCCACAGCACCACCTAGCCATTCAGATTGGAACCCAAACCTCCAGAGAAAGATGACAGACTATCCTGATGCATTAACTATAGCCATCCATAACTATTACACACTCAATAGTGCTACATTTAGAAATACTAAAAGAAGGTATTTCTTAACATTAACATAAACCCAGTGCAGCACCTAGCCCCCCGCCCCTCCCCCCGCTAGGACCCCAGGCCTCCACAGCAAGGTGAAAGGCAGGACACCAGTTTTGATTTGCAGACAGGTTGCTTTCCCTCATGTGACATATCTCGAGTGTTTTGCATGAACACATTTGAATCAAAGGTGAGCCACAGGACTGGTCTGCTGTGGAGTGGCTTTGATTCAAATGTGATAATGCAAAACAGTCTGTTCTTTTTTGCTTGTTCTTTTTTTTTCTATTCGCAGTGAATCGCAGAACCTTTAACACTTTGTATCCAGAATCCACAAGTGAAGGGCTTGTAGACTATTCATTTATTTTACAGTTTTTTAATGATTTTAAGTAGCGCTTTCAATTAATCGCAGTTAACTTCTGCAATTAACACGTAAATGTTTTTAGAGATTAATTATTTTAACTCACTGGACAGAAAGACGCTTACTTGTTTACTGTCAAAGTGAGTTCCAGTATCACACACGAGTACATCTAGTCTGCTGCGTGCTGAACACGCCTTCATCTCTCAAAATACACGAGCAGCTCTTCAGCTACAGACAATAACAACAACAAATTAAACCCACCAGTTTCAATAGAAATGCAGGATCGCTGCAAGCCCATATCAAGCGAAGAATGATCATGATAATAAATGAGTTAGGCTGCGTTGCTCCTTTTTTTCATGTAGTATGTAAAGCCTGACAATTTATAGTTTGCAGTTTTTGGATATGATGACAGTGTTTTTTGTATGTTCTCTTCACAATTAAGTTCATTTCCTAGAAGTGCTTACTATAGCTACATATTTATAATTTTATTAAAAAAAACTAATTTATTTCAGTTCACAATCACATTTAAAAATAGATATCCTATGTATTGTGTTTTCTGATCTCTGTGTGCTGCTGATCAAGCTTGAACCGCACATGTTATTGTGTTGGTTGTATTTGTAATTTCAAAATTATTGCCCCTAGTACATTTTGGTGGTGGTCTCAAAGGGTACATTTCCTGGTTAAATAAATACATAAATAAATACATTTTAAACAATTTTATTTACAGTTAAGGATAATAAAAACAATAGCATCGGTAATAAAACACATTTATATTCAATGGATGTAGTAATTGTGACAATTTAATATGCAATTAAAACTGAGATTAACTAAGATTCATTTTTTTAATCGTGAGATTAATCGCAATTATTTTTTTTAATCGCTTGACAGCACTAATTTTAAATTATAGGCCCAATTAAGTGATTATTTAACTAATCAGACAGTTCACATGGGTTTCAAAATCACCAGTGTGGAGTAGTGGTTAGGGCTCTGGGTTCCTGACCGGAGGGTCGTGGGTTCAATCCCAGGTGGGGGACACTGCTGCTGTACCCTTGAGCAAGGTACTTTACCTAGATTGCTCCAGTAAAAACCCAACTGTATAAATGGGTAATTGTATGTAAAACTAATGTGTAAAAAAATAATGTAATTGCCTGTAAAAAATAATGTGATAAGGGTGTCTGCTAAGAAATAAATAATTATTAAAATGATTTAAAAAGGATTTGTCGATAAGGACAGGGGGTGACCCGGCTGTCAGGAGCCTCATCAATATGTTAACAATATCTAGGAAGGGTGATACAGCAAACCTGGGCAGGTACAGACCTATCAGCCTTACATCCAGGACATGTTACACTATGGAAACAATAATAAGACTATCCTCAGTATACAGTCACAACACTGAGGTCTGCCGCTGGACTACAATCTGCATGTTTTATAAAAGAAAATACAAGTCAGGCTGATCAAACTAATGGGCTTGAGAATCCCTTTAAATATCAATTGTGGCTAAGCCGCTTATTTTTAAACAAACTAATATTCCATAAGCTCCCATTGCCTCTGCTTGTGTTATCCCTGCACTGTGGAGACATAAAGAGGACTGGTCTCCAATCCACCACCTTCAGAGCAATAGAAAAATAAAGAAATGAAAGAACATTTGAAAAATCATTGAGATGTGTGCTTACCGATTACTAGTGAGTGGAGTAGCTGCTCTCTGTCTCTGTGTCCTGCTCGTTCGATGTGAAGGTGCTGCTGTATTAACACCTGCACATGAATGAGATCACACTGTCAAACCCAACCCAACATGCAAATCAATACTGTGCAAGACATCGAAACATCTTTTATTATAGATTCACAAAGAAACCCATTCCCAATACAACCTGATTGCTGATCATTAACTTCATTTACTAATTAACTATCAACAATTAAAATAAAAATCTTTACATATGAATCCATGGAAATACACAGTGGTATAAAAAACATATTCAGACAGGTCCCCTAGGTTTCAATATGACTAATGTTACACTATATCAATAAAATGATAAGGAATCAGTATTTACAAATAATTTGCTGAAACAAAAAAATACCTTCAGTAAATCTGACACTTTACCAACACATACCCTGAACCACCTAGCCATCCAGATTGGAACCCAGGTCTCAAAAGAAAGATGACAGGGTAGTCTAGTGCATTAACATTAACCCACATCAACACCTAGCCATCCAGATTGGAACCCAGGCCTCCAGAGAAAGGTGACAGACTAGTCTAGTGCATTAACATTAACCCACAGCACCACCTAGCCATCCAGATTGGAACCCAGGCCTCCAGAGAAAGGTGACAGACTAGTCTAGTGCATTAACATTAACCCACATCAACACCTAGCCATCCAGATTGGAACCCAGGCCTCCAGAGAAAGGTGACAGTCTAGTCTAGTGCATTAACAATAGCCACCCATAACTATTACACACTCAATAGTGCTACATTTAGAAATACTAAAAGAAGGTATTTCTTAACATTAACATAAACCCAGTGCAGCACCTAGCCCCCGGCCCTCCCCCCGCTAGGACCCCAGGCCTCCACAGCAAGGTGAAAGGCAGGACACCAGTTTTGATTTGCAGACAGGTTGCTTTCCCTCATGTGACATATCTCGAGTGTTTTGCATGAACACATTTGAATCAAAGGTGAGCCACAGGACTGGTCTGCTGTGGAGTGGCTTTGATTCAAATGTGATAATGCAAAACAGTCTGTTCTTTTTTGCTTGTTCTTTTTTTTTCTATTCGCAGTGAATCACAGAACCTTTAACACTTTGTATCCAGAATCCACAAGCAAAGGGCTTGTAGACTATTCATTTATTTTACAGTTTTTTAATGATTTTAAGTAGCGCTTTCAATTAATCACAGTTAACTTCTGCAATTAACACGTAAATGTTTTTAGAGATTAATTATTTTAACTCACTGGACAGAAAGACGCTTACTTGTTTACTGTCAAAGTGAGTTCCAGTATCACACACGAGTACATCTAGTCTGCTGCGTGCTGAACACGCCTTCATCTCTCAAAATACACGAGCAGCTCTTCAGCTACAGACAATAACAACAACAAATTAAACCCAGCAGTTTCAATAGAAATGCAGGATCGCTTCAAGCCCATATCAAGCGAAGAATGATCATGATAATAAATGAGTTAGGCTGCGTTGCTGCTTTTTTTCATGTAGTATGTAAAGCCTGACAATTGTTAGTTTGCAGTTTTTGGATATGATGACAGTGTTTTTTTGTATGTTCTCTTCACAATTAACAGTTCATTTCCTAGAAGTGCTTACTATAGCTACAGATTTATAATTTTATTAAAAAAAACTAATTTATTTCAGTTCACAATCACATTTAAAAATAGATATCCTATGTATTGTGTTTTCTGATCTCTGTGTGCTGCTGATCAAGCTTGAACCGCACATGTTATTGTGTTGGTTGTATTTGTAATTTCTAAATTATTGCCCCTAGTACATTTTGGTGGTGGTCTCAATGGGTACATTTCCTGGTTAAATAAATACATAAATAAATACATTTTAAACAATTTTATTTACAGTTAAGGATAATAAAAACAATAGCATCAGTAATAAAACACATTTATATTCAATGGATGTAGTAATTGTGACAATTTAATATGCAATTAAAACTGAGATTAACTAAGATTCATTTTTTTAATCGTGAGATTAATCGCAATTATTTTTTTTAATCGCTTGACAGCACTAATTTTAAATTATAGGCCCAATTAAGGGATTATTTAACTAATCAGACAGTTCACATGGGTTTCAAAATCACCAGTGTGGAGTAGTGGTTAGGGCTCTGGGTTCCTGACCGGAGCGTCGTGGGTTCAATCCCAGGTGGGGGACACTGCTGCTGTACCCTTGAGCAAGGTACTTTACCTAGATTGCTCCAGTAAAAACCCAACTGTATAAATGGATAATTGTATGTAAAAATAATGTGTAAAAATTAATGTAATTGTATTTAAAAATAATGTGATAAGGGCGTCTGCTAAGAAACAAATAATAATAAAAATGATTTACAAAGGATTTGTCGATAAGGACAGGGGGTGACCCGGCTGTCAGGAGACTCATAAATACGGTAACAATATCTCAGAAGGGTGATACTGCAAACCTGGGCAGGTACAGACCTATCAGCCTTACATCCAGGACATGTTACACTATGGAAACAATAATAAGACTATCCTCAGTATACAGTCACAACACAGAGGTCTGCTGCTGGACTACAATCTGCATGTTTTATAAAAGAAAATACAAGTCAGACTGATCAAACTAATGGGCTTGAGAATCCCTTTAAATATCAATTGTGGCTCAGCCACTTATTTTTAAACAAACTAATATTCCATAAGCTCCCATTGCCTCTGCTTGTGTTATCCCTGCTCTGTGGAGACATAAAGAGGACTGGTCTCCAATCCACCACCTTCAGAGGAATAGAAAAATAAAGAAATGAAAGAACATTTGAAAAATCATTGAGATGTGTGCTTACCGATTACTAGTGAGTGGAGTAGCTGCTCTCTGTCTCTGTGTCCTGCTCGTTCGATGTGAAGGTGCTGCTGTATTAACACCTGCACATGAATGAGATCACACTGTCAAACCCAACCCAACATGCAAATCAATACTGTGCGAGACATCGAGACATCATTTATTATAGATTCCCAAAGAAACCCATTCCCAATACAACCTGACTGCTGATCATTAACTTCATTTACTAATTAACTATCAACAATTTAAAAAAAAATCTTTACATATGAATCCATGGAAATACACAGTGGTATAAAAACATATTCAGACAGGTCCCCTAGGTTTCAATATGACTAATGTTACACTATATCAATAAAATGATAAGGAATCAGTATTTACAAATAATTTGCTGAAACAAAAAAATACCTTCAGTAAATCTGACACTTTACCTACACATACCCTGAACCACCTAGCCATCCAGATTGGAACCCAGGCCTCCAGAGAAAGATGACAGAGTAGTCTAGTGCATTAACATTAACCCACAGCACCACCTAGCCATCCAGATTGGAACCCAGGCCTCCACAGAACGATGACAGGCTAGTCTAGTGCATTAACATTAACCCACATCAACACCTAGCCATCCAGATTGGAACCCAGGCCTCCACAGAACGATGACAGGCTAGTCTAGTGCATTAACATTAACCCACATCAACACCTAGCCATCCAGATTGGAACCCAGGCCTCCACAGAACGATGACAGGCTAGTCTAGTGCATTAACATTAACCCACATCAACACCTAGCCATCCAGATTGGAACCCAGGCCTCCAGAGAAAGGTGACAGACTAGTCTAGTGCATTAACAATAGCCATCCATAACTATTACACACTCAATAGTGCTACATTTAGAAATACTAAAAGAAGGTATTTCTTAACATTAACATAAACCCAGTGCAGCACCTAGCCCCCCGCCCCTCCCCCCGCTAGGACCCCAGGCCTCCACAGCAAGGTGAAAGGCAGGACACCAGTTTTGATTTGCAAACAGGTTGCTTTCCCCCATGTGACATATCCAGAGTGTTTTGCATGAACACATTTGAATCAAAGGTGAGCCACAGGTCTGGTGTGCTGTGGAGTGCCTTTGATTCAAATGTGATAATGCAAAACAGTCTGTTCTTTTTTGCTTGTTCTTTTTTTTCTATTCGCAGTGAATCGCAGAACCTTTAACACTTTGTATCCAGAATCCACAAGCAAAGGGCTTGTAGACTATTCATTTATTTTACAGTTTTTTAATGATTTTAAGTAGCGCTTTCAATTAATCGCAGTTAACTTCTGCAATTAACACGTAAATGTTTTTAGAGATTAATTATTTTAACTCACTGGACAGAAAGACGCTTTCTTGTCTACTGTCAAAGTGAGTTCCAGTATCACACACGAGTACATCGAGTCTGCTGCGTGCTGAACACGCCTTCATCTCTCAAAATACACGAGCAGCTCTTCAGCTACAGACAATAACAACAACAAATTAAACCCACCAGTTTCAATAGAAATGCAGGATCGCTGCAAGCCCATATCAAGCGAAGAATGATCATGATAATAAATGAGTTAGGCTGCGTTGCTGCTTTTTTTCATGTAGTATGTAAAGCCTGACAATTGTTAGTTTGCAGTTTTTGGATATGATGACAGTGTTTTTTGTATGTTCTCTTCACAATTAAGTTCATTTCCTAGAAGTGTTTACTATAGCTACATATTTATAATTTTATTAAAAAAAACTAATTTATTTCAGTTCACAATCACATTTAAAAATAGATATCCTATGTATTATGTTTTCTGATCTCTGTGTGCTGCTGATCAAGCTTGAACCGCACATGTTATTGTGTTGGTTGTATTTGTAATTTCTAAATTATTGCCCCTAGTACATTTTGGTGGTGGTCTCAATGGGTACATTTCCTGGTTAAATAAATACATAAATAAATACATTTTAAACAATTTTATTTACAGTTAAGGATAATAAAAACAATAGCATCAGTAATAAAACACATTTATATTCAATGGATGTAGTAATTGTAAAAATTTAATATGCAATTAAAACTGAGATTAACTAAGATTCATTTTTTTAATCGTGAGATTAATCGCAATTATTTTTTTTAATCGCTTGACAGCACTAATTTTAAATTATAGGCCCAATTAAGGGATTATTTAACTAATCAGACAGTTCACATGGGTTTCAAAATCACCAGTGTGGAGTAGTGGTTAGGGCTCTGGGTTCCTGACCGGAGCGTCGTGGGTTCAATCCCAGGTGGGGGACACTGCTGCTGTACCCTTGAGCAAGGTACTTTACCTAGATTGCTCCAGTAAAAACCCAACTGTATAAATGGATAATTGTATGTAAAAATAATGTGTAAAAAATAATGTAATTGTATTTAAAAATAATGTGATAAGGGCGTCTGCTAAGAAACAAATAATAATAAAAATGATTTACAAAGGATTTGTCGATAAGGACAGGGGGTGACCCGGCTGTCAGGAGACTCATAAATACGGTAACAATATCTCAGAAGGGTGATACAGCAAACCTGGGCAGGTACAGACCTGTCAGCCTTACATCCAGGACATGTTACACTATGGAAACAATAATAAGACTATCCTCAGTATACAGTCACAACACAGAGGTCTGCTGCTGGACTACAATCTGCATGTTTTATAAAAGAAAATACAAGTCAGACTGATCAAACTAATGTGCTTGAGAATCCCTTTAAATATCAACAGTGGCTAAGCTGCTTATTTTTAAACAAACTAATATTCCATAAGCTCCCATTGCCTCTGCTTGTGTTATCCCTGCTCTGTGGAGACATAAAGAGGACTTGTCTCCAATCCACCACCTTCAGAGCAATAGAAAAATAAAGAAATGAAAGAACATTTGAAAAATCATTGAGATGTGTGCTTACCGATTACTAGTGAGTGGAGTAGCTGCTCTCTGTCTCTGTGTCCTGCTCGTTCGATGTGAAGGTGCTGCTGTATTAACACCTGCACATTAATGAGATCACACTGTCAAACCCAACCCAACATGCAAATCAATACTGTGCGAGACATCGAGACATCTTTTATTATAGATTCCCAAAGAAACCCATTCCCAATACAACCTGACTGCTGATCATTAACTTCATTTACTAATTAACTATCAACAATTTAAAAAAAAATCTTTACATATGAATCCATGGAAATACACAGTGGTATAAAAACATATTCAGACAGGTCCCCTAGGTTTCAATATGACTAATGTTACACTATATCAATAAAATGATAAGGAATCAGTATTTACAAATAATTTGCTGAAACAAAAAAATACCTTCAGTAACTCTGACACTTTACCTACACATACCCTGAACCACCTAGCCATCCAGATTGGAACCCAGGCCTCCAGAGAAAGAGGACAGAGTAGTCTAGTGCATTAACATTAACCCACAGCACCACCTAGCCATCCAGATTGGAACCCAGGCCTCCACAGAACGATGACAGGCTAGTCTAGTGCATTAACATTAACCCACATCAACACCTAGCCATCCAGATTGGAACCCAGGCCTCCACAGAACGATGACAGGCTAGTCTAGTGCATTAACATTAACCCACATCAACACCTAGCCATCCAGATTGGAACCCAGGCCTCCACAGAACGATGACAGGCTAGTCTAGTGCATTAACATTAACCCACATCAACACCTAGCCATCCAGATTGGAACCCAGGCCTCCAGAGAAAGGTGACAGACTAGTCTAGTGCATTAACAATAGCCATCCATAACTATTACACACTCAATAGTGCTACATTTAGAAATACTAAAAGAAGGTATTTCTTAACATTAACATAAACCCAGTGCAGCACCTAGCCCCCCCGCCCCTCCCCCCGCTAGGACCCCAGGCCTCCACAGCAAGGTGAAAGGCAGGACACCAGTTTTGATTTGCAAACAGGTTGCTTTCCCCCATGTGACATATCCAGAGTGTTTTGCATGAACACATTTGAATCAAAGGTGAGCCACAGGTCTGGTGTGCTGTGGAGTGCCTTTGATTCAAATGTGATAATGCAGAACAGTCTGTTCTTTTTTGCTTGTTCTTTTTTTTCTATTCGCAGTGAATCGCAGAACCTTTAACACTTTGTATCCAGAATCCACAAGCAAAGGGCTTGTAGACTATTCATTTATTTTACAGTTTTTTAATGATTTTAAGTAGCGCTTTCAATTAATCGCAGTTAACTTCTGCAATTAACACGTAAATGTTTTTAGAGATTAATTATTTTAACTCACAGGACAGAAAGACGCTTACTTGTCTACTGTCAAAGTGAGTTCCAGTATCACACACGAGTACATCTAGTCTGCTGCGTCCTGAACACGCCTTCATCTCTCAAAATACACGAGCAGCTCTTCAGCTACAGACAATAACAACAACAAATTAAACCCACCAGTTTCAATAGAAATGCAGGATCGCTGCAAGCCCATATCAAGCGAAGAATGATCATGATAATAAATGAGTTAGGCTGCGTTGCTCCTTTTTTTCATGTAGTATGTAAAGCCTGACAATTGTTAGTTTGCAGTTTTTGGATATGATGACAGTGTTTTTTTTTTGTATGTTCTCTTCACAATTAACAGTTCATTTCCTAGAAGTGCTTACTATATCTACATATTTATAATTTTATTAAAAAAAACTAATTTATTTCAGTTCACAATCACATTTAAAAATATATATCCCATGTATTATGTTTTCTGATCTCTGTGTGCTGCTGATCAAGCTTGAACCACACATGTTATTGTGTTGGTTGTATTTGTAATTTCTAAATTATTGCCCCTAGTACATTTTGGTGGTGGTCTCAATGGGTACATTTCCTGGTTAAATAAATACATAAATAAATACATTTTAAACAATTTTATTTACAGTTAAGGATAATAAAAACAATAGCATCAGTAATAAAACACATTTATATTCAATGGATGTAGTAATTGTAAAAATTTAATATGCAATTAAAACTGAGATTAACTAAGATTCATTTTTTTAATCGTGAGATTAATCGCAATTATTTTTTTTAATCGCTTGACAGCACTAATTTTAAATTATAGGCCCAATTAAGGGATTATTTAACTAATCAGACAGTTCACATGGGTTTCAAAATCACCAGTGTGGAGTAGTGGTTAGGGCTCTGGGTTCCTGACCGGAGCGTCGTGGGTTCAATCCCAGGTGCGGGACACTGCTGCTGTACCCTTGAGCAAGGTACTTTACCTAGATTGCTCCAGTAAAAACCAACTGTATAAATGGATAATTGTATGTAAAATTAATGTGTAAAAAATAATGTAATTGTATTTAAAAATAATGTGATAAGGGCGTCTGCTAAGAAACAAATAATAATAAAAATGATTTACAAAGGATTTGTCGATAAGGACAGGGGGTGACCCGGCTGTCAGGAGACTCATAAATACGGTAACAATATCTCAGAAGGGTGATACAGCAAACCTGGGCAGGTACAGACCTATCAGCCTTACATCCAGGACATGTTACACTATGGAAACAATAATAAGACTATCCTCAGTATACAGTCACAACACAGAGGTCTGCTGCTGGACTACAATCTGCATGTTTTATAAAAGAAAATACAAGTCAGACTGATCAAACTAATGTGCTTGAGAATCCCTTTAAATATCAACAGTGGCTAAGCTGCTTATTTTTAAACAAACTAATATTCCATAAGCTCCCATTGCCTCTGCTTGTGTTATCCCTGCTCTGTGGAGACATATAGAGGACTTGTCTCCAATCCACCACCTTCAGAGCAATAGAAAAATAAAGAAATGAAAGAACATTTGAAAAATCATTGAGATGTGTGCTCACCGATTACTAGTGAGTGGAGTAGCTGCTCTCTGTCTCTGTGTCCTGCTCGTTCGATGTGAAGGTGCTGCTGTATTAACACCTGCACATTAATGAGATCACACTGTCAAACCCAACCCAACATGCAAATCAATACTGTGCGAGACATCGAGACATCTTTTATTATAGATTCCCAAAGAAACCCATTCCCAATACAACCTGACTGCTGATCATTAACTTCATTTACTAATTAACTATCAACAATTTAAAAAAAAATCTTTACATATGAATCCATGGAAATACACAGTGGTATAAAAACATATTCAGACAGGTCCCCTAGGTTTCAATATGACTAATGTTACACTATATCAATAAAATGATAAGGAATCAGTATTTACAAATAATTTGCTGAAACAAAAAAATACCTTCAGTAACTCTGACACTTTACCTACACATACCCTGAACCACCTAGCCATCCAGATTGGAACCCAGGCCTCCAGAGAAAGAGGACAGACTAGTCTAGTGCATTAACATTAACCCACAGCACCACCTAGCCATCCAGATTGGAACCCACGCCTCCAGAGAAAGATGACAGAGTAGTCTAGTGCATTAACATTAACCCACATCAACACCTAGCCATCCAGATTGGAACCCAGGCCTCCACAGAACGATGACAGGCTAGTCTAGTGCATTAACATTAACCCACATCAACACCTAGCCATCCAGATTGGAACCCAGGCCTCCAGAGAACGATGACAGGCTATTCTAGTGCATTAACATTAACCCACATCAACACCTAGCCATCCAGATTGGAACCCAGGTCTCCAGAGAAAGGTGACAGACTAGTCTAGTGCATTAACATTAACCCACATCAACACCTAGCCATCCAGATTGGAACCCAGGTCTCAAAAGAAAGATGACAGACTAGTCTAGTGCATTAACAATAGCCATCCATAACTATTACACACTCAATAGTGCTACATTTAGAAATACTAAAAGAAGGTATTTCTTAACATTAACATAAACCCAGTGCAGCACCTAGCCCCCCCGCCCCTCCCCCCGCTAGGACCCCAGGCCTCCACAGCAAGGTGAAAGGCAGGACACCAGTTTTGATTTGCAGACAGGTTGCTTTCCCTCATGTGACATATCTCGAGTGTTTTGCATGATCACATTTGAATCAAAGGTGAGCCACAGGACTGGTCTGCTGTGGAGTGCCTTTGATTCAAATGTGATAATGCAGAACAGTCTGTTCTTTTTTGCTTGTTCTTTTTTTTCTATTCGCAGTGAATCGCAGAACCTTTAACACTTTGTATCCAGAATCCACAAGCAAAGGGCTTGTAGACTATTCATTTATTTTTACAGTTTTGTAATGATTTTAAGTAGCGCTTTCAATTAATCGCAGTTAACTTCTGCAATTAACACGTAAATGTTTTTAGAGATTAATTATTTTAACTCACAGGACAGAAAGACGCTTACTTGTCTACTGTCAAAGTGAGTTCCAGTATCACACACGAGTACATCTAGTCTGCTGCGTGCTGAACACGCCTTCATCTCTCAAAATACACGAGCAGCTCTTCAGCTACAGACAATAACAACAACAAATTAAACCCACCAGTTTCAATAGAAATGCAGGATCGCTGCAAGCCCATATCAAGCGAAGAATGATCATGATAATAAATGAGTTAGGCTGCGTTGCTCCTTTTTTTCATGTAGTATGTAAAGCCTGACAATTGTTAGTTTGCAGTTTTTGGATATGATGACAGTGTTTTTTTTTTGTATGTTCTCTTCACAATTAACAGTTCATTTCCTAGAAGTGCTTACTATATCTACATATTTATAATTTTATTAAAAAAAACTAATTTATTTCAGTTCACAATCACATTTAAAAATATATATCCCATGTATTATGTTTTCTGATCTCTGTGTGCTGCTGATCAAGCTTGAACCGCACATGTTATTGTGTTGGTTGTATTTGTAATTTCTAAATTATTGCCCCTAGTACATTTTGGTGGTGGTCTCAATGGGTACATTTCCTGGTTAAATAAATACATAAATAAATACATTTTAAACAATTTTATTTACAGTTAAGGATAATAAAAACAATAGCATCAGTAATAAAACACATTTATATTCAATGTAATTGTGACAATTTAACATGCAATTAAAACTGAGAATAACTAAGATTCATTTTTTTAAATCGTGAGATTAATCGCGATTATTTTTTTTAATCGCTTGACAGCCCTAATTTTAAGTTATAGACCCAATTAAGGGATTATTTAACTATTCAGACAGTTCACATGGGTTTCAAAATCACCAGTGTGGAGTAGTGGTTAGGGCTCTGGACTCTTCACTGGAGGGTCATGGGTTCAATCCCAGGTGGGAGACACTGCTGTTGTACCCTTGAGCAAGGTACTTTACCTAGATTGCTCCAGTAAAAACCCAACTGTATAAATGGGTAATTGTATGTAAAAATAATGTGTAAAAAATAATGTAATTGTATGTAAAAATGATGTGATAAGGGCGTCTGCTAAGAAACAAATAGTAATAAAAATGATTGACAAAGGATTTGTCGATAAGGACAGGGGGTGACCCAGCTGTCAGGAGGCTCATAAATATGGTAACAATATCTCAGAAGGGTGATACAGCAAACCTGGGCAGGTACAGACCTATCAGCCTTACATCCAGGACATGTTACACTATGGAAACAATAATAAGACTATCCTCAGTATACAGTCACAACACTGAGGTCTGCGCCTGGACTACAGTCTGCACGTTTTATAAAAGAAAATACAAGTCAGGCTGATCAAACTAATGTGATGGAAAATCCCTTTAAATATCAATAGTGGCTAAGCCGCTTATTTTTAAACAAACTCATATTCCATAAGCTCCCATTGCCTCTGCTTGTGTTATCCCTGCTCTGTGGAGACATAAAGAGGACTGGTCTCCAATCCACCACCTTCAGAGGAATAGAAAAATAAAGAAATGAAAGAACATTTGAAAAATCATTGAGATGTGTGCTTACCGATTACTAGTGAGTGGAGTAGCTGCTCTCTGTCTCTGTGTCCTGCTCGTTCGATGTGAAGGTGCTGCTGTATTAACACCTGCACATGAATGAGATCACACTGTCAAACCCAACCCAACATGCAAATCAATACTGTGCAAGACATCGAGACATCTTTTATTATAGATTCACAAAGAAACCCATTCCCAATACAACCTGATTGCTGATCATTAACTTCATTTAATAATTAACAATCAACAATTAAAATAAAAACCTTTACATATGTATCCATGGAAATACACAGTGGCATACAAAACATATTCAGACAGGTCCCCTAGGTTTCAATATGACTAATGTTACACTATATCAATAAAATGATAAGGAATCAGTATTTACAAATAATTTGCTGAAACAAAAAAATACCTTCAGTAAATCTGACACTTTACCTACACATACCCTGAACCACCTAGCCATCCAGATTGGAACCCAGGCCTCTAGAGAAAGGTGACAGGCTAGTCTAGTCCATTAACATTAACCCACATCACCACCTAGCCATCCAGATTGGAACCCAGGCCTCTAGAGAAAGGTGACAGGCTAGTCTAGTGCATTAACATTAACCCACATCACCACCTAGCCATCCAGATTGGAACCCAGGCCTCCAGAGAAAGGTGACAGACTAGTCTAGTGCATTAACATTAACCCACATCAACACCTAGCCATCCAGATTGGAACCCAGGCCTCCAGAGAAAGGTGACAGGCTAGTCTAGTGCATTAACATTAACCCACATCAACACCTAGCCATCCAGATTGGAACCCAGGCCTCCAGAGGAAGGTGACAGGCTAGTCTAGTGCATTAACATTAACCCACAGCACCACCTAGCCACCCAGATTGGAACCCAGGCCTCCAGAGGAAGGTGACAGACTATCCTGATGCATTAACAATAGACACCCATAACTATTACACACTCAATAGTGCTACATTTAGAAATACTAAAATAAAGTATTTCTTAACATTAACATAAACCCAGTGCAGCACCTAGCCCCCCGCCCCTCCCCCCGCTAGGACCCCAGGCCTCCACAGCAAGGTGAAAGGCAGGACACCAGTTTTGATTTGCAGACAGGTTGCTTTCCCTCATGTGACATATCCAGAGTGTTTTGCATGATCACATTTGAATCAAAGGTGAGCCACAGGACTGGTCTGCTGTGGAGTGCCTTTGATTCAAATGTGATAATGCAGAACAGTCTGTTCTTTTTTGCTTGTTCTTTTTTTTCTATTCGCAGTGAATCGCAGAACCTTTAACTCTTTGTATCCAGGATCCACAAGCGAAGGGCTTGTAGACTATTCATTTATTTTTACAGTTTTTCAATGATTTTAAGTATGGCTGTCAATTAATCGCAGTTAACTTCTGCAATTAACATGTAAATGTTTTTAGAGATTAATTATTTTAACTCACTGGACAGAAAGACGCTCACTTGTCTACTGTCAAAGTGAGTTCCAGTATCACACACGAGTACATCTAGTCTGCTGCGTGCTGAACACGCCTTCATCTCTCAAAATACACGAGCAGCTCTTCAGCTACAGACAATAACAACAACAAATTAAACCCAGCAGTTTCAATAGAAATGCAGGATCGCTGCAAGCCCATATCAAGCGAAGAATGATCATGATAATAAATGAGTTAGGCTGCGTTGCTCCTTTTTTTCATGTAGTATGTAAGGCCTGACAATTGTTAGTTTGCAGTTTTTGGATATGATGACAGTGTTTTTTTGTATGTTCTCTTCACAATTAAGTTCATTTCCTAGAAGTGCTTACTATAGCTACAGATTTATAATTTTATTAAAAAAAACTAAATTTATTTCAGTTCACAATCACATTTAAAAATAGATATCCTATGTGTTATGTTTTCTGATCTCTGTATGCTGCTGATCAAGCTTGAACCGCACAGGGCAGCAGTGTGGAGTAGTGGTTAGGGCTCTGGACTCTTGACCGGAGGGTTGTGGGTTCAATCCCCAGTGGGGGACACTGCTGTTGTACCCTTGAGCAAGGTACTTTACCTAGATTGCTCCAGTAAAAACCCAACTGTATAAATGGGTAATTGTATGTAAAAATAATGCGATATCTGTATAATGTGAAATAATGTATAATGTGATATCTTGTAACAATTGTAAGTCGCCCTGGATAAGGGCGTCTGCTAAGAAATAAATAATAATAATAATAATGTTATTGTGTTGGTTGTATTTGTAATTTCTAAATTATTGCCCCTAGTACATTTTGGTGGTGGTCTCAATGGGTACATTTCCTGGTTAAATAAATACATAAATAAATACATTTTAAACAATTTTATTTACAGTTAAGGATATTAAAAACAATAGCATCAGTAATAAAACACATTTAAATTCAATGGATGTAGTAATTGTGACAATTTAACATGCAATTAAAACTGAGATTAACTAAGATTCATTTTTTAAATCGTGATATTAATCGTGATTGTTTATTTTAATCGCTTGACAGCCCTAATTTTAAGTTATAGGCCCAATTAAGGGATTATTTAACTATTCAGACAGTTCACATGGGTTTCAAAATCACCAGTGTGGAGTAGTGGTTAGGGCTCTGGACTCTTGACCGGAGGGTCGTGGGTTCAATCCCCAGTGGGGGACACTGCTGCTGTACCCTTGAGCAAGGTACTTTACCTAGATTGCTCCAGTAAAAACCCAACTGTATAAATGGGTAATTGTATGTAAAAATAATGTGATAAGGGGGTCTGCTAAGAAATAAATAATAATAAAAATGCTTTACAAAGGATTTGTCGACAAGGACAGGGGGTGACCCGGCTGTCAGGAGGCTCATCAATATGGTAACAATATCTCAGAAGGGAGATACAGCAAACCTGGGCAGGTACAGACCTATCAGCCTTACCACCAGGACATGTTACACTATGGAAACAATAATAAGACTATCCTCAGTATACAATCACAACACTGAGGTCTGCTGCTGGACTACAGTCTGCACGTTTTATAAAAGAAAAGGCAAGTCAGGCTGATCAGATTAATGTGATGGAAAATCCCTTTAAATATCAATTGTGGCTAAGCAGCTTATTTTTAAACAAACTAATATTCCATAAGCTCCCATTGCCTCTGCTTGTGTTATCCCTGCTCTGTGGAGACATAAAGAGGACTGGTCTCCAATCCACCACCTTCAGAGCAATAGAAAAATAAAGAAATGAAAGAAAATTTGAAAAATCACTGAGATGTGTGCTTACCGATTACTAGTGAGTGGAGTAGCTGCTCTCTGTCTCTGTGTCCTGCTCGTTCGATGTGAAGGTGCTGCTGTATTAACACCTGCACATGAATGAGATCACACTGTCAAACCCAACCCAACATGCAAATCAATACTGTGCAAGACATCGAGACATCTTTTATTATAGATTCACAGAGAAACCCATTCCCAATACAACCTGATTGCTGATCATTAACTTCATTTACTAATTAACTATCAACAATTAAAATAAAACCCTTTACATATGTATCCATGGAAATACACAGTGGCATAAAAAACATATTCAGACAGGTCCCCTAGGTTTCAATATGACTAATGTTACACTATATCAATAAAATGATAAGTAATCAGTGTTTACAAATAATTTGCTGAAACAAAAAAATACCTTCAGTAAATCTGACACTTTACCTGCACATACCCTGAACCACCTAGCCATCCAGATTGGAACCCAGGCCTCCAGAGAAAGGTGACAGGCTAGTCTAGTGCATTAACATTAACCCACATCAACACCTAGCCATCCAGATTGGAACCCAGGCCTCCAGAGAAAGATGACAGACTATCCTGATGCATTAACAATAGTCATACATAACTATTACACACTCAATAGTGCTACATTTAGAAATACTAAAAGAAGGTATTTCTTAACATTAACATAAACCCAGTGCAGCACCTACCCCCCCCCCCCCCCCCCCCCGCCCCTCCCCCCGCTAGGACCCCAGGCCTCCACAGCAAGGTGAAAGGCAGGACACCAGTACTGATTTGCAGACAGGTTGCTTTCCCCCATGTGACATATCTCGAGTGTTTTGCATGATCACATTTGAATCAAAGGTGAGCCACAGGACTGGTCTGCTGTGGAGTGCCTTTGATTCAAATGTGATAATGCAGAACAGTCTGTCCTTTTTTGCTTGTTCTTTTTTTCTATTCGCAGTGAATCGCAGAACCTTTAACACTTTGTATCCAGGATCCACAAGTGAAGGGCTTGTAGACTATTCATTTATTTTTACACTTTCTTTAATGATTTTAAGTTATAGACCCAATTAAGGGATTCCTTAACTATTCAGACAGTTCTCCTGGGATTCGAAATGGCCAGTGTTAAGTTATATCAATTTATAAACAACAATGAGAAGTAAAAATGATTTACAAAGGATTTGTCGATAAGGACAGTGGGTGACCCGGCTGTCAGGAGGCTCATCAATATGGTAACAATATCTCAGAAGGGTGATACAGCAAACCTGGGCAGGTACAGACCTATCAGCCTTACATCCAGGACATGTTACACTATGGAAACAATAATAAGACTATCCTCAGTATACAGTCACAACACTGAGGTCTGCTGCTGGACTACAGTCTGCACGTTTTATAAAAGAAAATACAAGTAATACTGATCAAACTGATATTTTTTTTAATCGTTTAACAGCCCTAATTTTAAGTTATAGGCCCAATTAAGGGATTATTTAACTATTCAGACAGTTCACATGGGTTTCAAAATCACCAGTGTGGAGTAGTGGTTAGGGCTCTGGACTCTTGACCGGAGGGTCGTGGGTTCAATACCAGGTGGGGGAAACTGCTGCTGTACCCTTGAGCAAGGTACTTTACCTAGATTGCTCCAGTAAAAACCCAACTGTATAAATGGGTAATTGTATGTAAAAATAATGTGTAAAAAATAATGTAATTGTATGTAAAAATAATGTGATAAGGGCGTCTGCTAAGAAACAAATAAAAATAAAAATGATTTACAAAGGATTTGTCGATAAGGACAGGGGGTGACCCGGCTATCAGGAGGCTCATCAATATGGTAACAATATCTCAGAAGGGTGATACAGCAAACCTGGGCAGGTACAGACCTATCAGCCTTACATCCAGGACATGTTACACTATGGAAACAATAATAAGACTATCCTCAGTATACAGTCACAACACTGAGGTCTGCGCCTGGACTACAGACTGCACGTTTTATAAAAGAAAATACAAGTCAGGCTGATCAGATTAATGTGATGGAAAATCCCTTTAAATATCAATTGTGGCTAAGCAGCTTATTTTTAAACAAACTAATATTCCATAAGCTCCCATTGCCTCTGCTTGTGTTATCCCTGCTCTGTGGAGACATAAAGAGGACTGGTCTCCAATCCACCACCTTATTATTATTATTTATTTCTTAGCAGACGCCCTTATCCAGGGCGACTTACAATTGTTACAAGATATCACATTATACATTATTTCACAGATATCACATTATTTTACATACAATTACCCATTTATACAGTTGGGTTTTTACTGGAGCAATCAAGGTAAAGTACCTTGCTCAAGGGTACAACAGCAGTGTCCCCCACTGGGGATTGAACCCACAATCCTCCGGTCAAGAGTCCAGAGCCCTAACCACTACTCCACACTGCTCCACCTTCAGAGCAATAGAAAAATAAAGAAATGAAAGCACATTTGAAAAATCATTGTGATGTGTGCTTACCGATTACTAGTGAGTGGAGTAGCTGCTCTCTGTCTCTGTGTCCTGCTCGTTCGATGTGAAGGTGCTGCTGTATTAACACCTGCACATGAATGAGATCACACTGTCAAACCCAACCCAACATGCAAATCAATACTGTGCAAGACATCGAGACATCTTTTATTATAGATTCACAAAGAAACCCATTCCCAATACATCCTGATTGCTGATCATTAACTTCATTTACTAATTAACTATCAACAATTAAAATAAAAACCTTTACATATGTATCCATGGAAATACACAGTGGCATAAAAAGATATTCAGACAGGTCCCCTAGGTTTCAATATGACTAATGTTACACTATATCAATAAAATGATAAGGAATCAGTATTTACAAATAATTTGCTGAAACAAAAAAATACCTTCAGTAAATCTGACACTTTACCTACACATACCCTGAACCACCTAGCCATCCAGATTGGAACCCAGGCCTCCAGAGAAAGATGACAGGCTAGTCTAGTGCATTAACATTAACCCACAGCACCACCTAGCCATCCAGATTGGAACCCGGGCCTCTAGAGAAAGGTGACAGGCTAGTCTAGTGCATTAACATTAACCCACATCACCACCTAGCCATCCAGATTGGAACCCAGGCCTCTAGAGAAAGGTGACAGACTAGTCTAGTGCATTAACATTAACCCACATCAACACCTAGCCATCCAGATTGGAACCCAGGCCTCCAGAGAAAGGTGACAGGCTAGTCTAGTGCATTAACATTAACCCACATCAACACCTAGCCATCCAGATTGGAACCCAGGCCTCCAGAGAAAGGTGACAGGCTAGTCTAGTGCATTAACATTAACCCACAGCACCACCTAGCCACCCAGATTGGAACCCAGGCCTCCAGAGGAAGGTGACAGACTATCCTGATGCATTAACAATAGACACCCATAACTATTACACACTCAATAGTGCTACATTTAGAAATACTAAAAGAAAGTATTTCTTAACATTAACATAAACCCAGTGCAGCACCTAGCCCCCCGCCCCTCCCCCCGCTAGGACCCCAGGCCTCCACAGCAAGGTGAAAGGCAGGACACCAGTTTTGATTTACAGACAGGTTGCTTTCCCTCATGTGACATATCTCGAGTGTTTTGCATGATCACATTTGAATCAAAGGTGAGCCACAGGACTGGTCTGCTGTGGAGTGGCTTTGATTCAAATGTGATAATGCAGAACAGTCTGTTCTTTTTTGCTTGTTCTTTTTTTTCTATTCGCAGTGAATCGCAGAACTTTTAACTCTTTGTATCCAGGATCCACAAGTGAAGGGCTTGTAGACTGTTCATTTATTTTTACAGTTTTTCAATGATTTTAAGTATGGCTGTCAATTAATCGCAGTTAACTTCTGCAATTAACATGTAAATGTTTTTAGAGATTAATTATTTTAACTCACTGGACAGAAAGACGCTCACTTGTCTACTGTCAAAGTGAGTTCCAGTATCACACACGAGTACATCTAGTCTGCTGCGTGCTGAACACGCCTTCATCTCTCAAAATACACGAGCAGCTCTTCAGCTACAGACAATAACAACAACAAATTAAACCCAGCAGTTTCAATAGAAATGCAGGATCGCTGCAAGCCCATATCAAGCGAAGAATGATCATGATAATAAATGAGTTAGGCTGCGTTGCTCCTTTTTTTCATGTAGTATGTAAGGCCTGACAATTGTTAGTTTGCAGTTTTTGGATATGATGACAGTGTTTTTTTGTATGTTCTCTTCACAATTAAGTTCATTTCCTAGAAGTGCTTACTATAGCTACAGATTTATAATTTTATTAAAAAAAACTAAATTTATTTCAGTTCACAATCACATTTAAAAATAGATATCCTATGTGTTATGTTTTCTGATCTCTGTATGCTGCTGATCAAGCTTGAACCGCACAGGGCAGCAGTGTGGAGTAGTGGTTAGGGCTCTGGACTCTTGACCGGAGGGTTGTGGGTTCAATCCCCAGTGGGGGACACTGCTGTTGTACCCTTGAGCAAGGTACTTTACCTAGATTGCTCCAGTAAAAACCCAACTGTATAAATGGGTAATTGTATGTAAAAATAATGCGATATCTGTATAATGTGAAATAATGTATAATGTGATATCTTGTAACAATTGTAAGTCGCCCTGGATAAGGGCGTCTGCTAAGAAATAAATAATAATAATAATAATGTTATTGTGTTGGTTGAACTTGTAATTTCTAAATTATTGCCCCTAGTACATTTTGGTGGTGGTCTCAATGGGTACATTTCCTGGTTAAATAAATACATAAATAAATACATTTTAAACAATTTTATTTACAGTTAAGGATAATAAAAACAATAGCATCAGTAATAAAACACATTTAAATTCAATGGATGTAGTAATTGTGACAATTTAACATGCAATTAAAACTGAGATTAACTAAGATTCATTTTTTAAATCGTGATATTAATCGCGATTATTTTTTTTAATCGCTTGACAGCCCTAATTTTAAGTTATAGGCCCAATTAAGGGATTATTTAACTATTCAGACAGTTCACATGGGTTTCAAAATCACCAGTGTGGAGTAGTGGCTAGGGCTCTGGACTCTTGACCGGAGGGTCGTGGGTTCAATCCCAGGTGGGGGACACTGCTGCTGTACCCTTGAGCAAGGTACTTTACCTAGATTGCTCCAGTAAAAATCCAACTGTATAAATGGGTAATTGTATGTAAAAATAATGTGTAAAAAATAATGTAATTGCATGTAAAAATAATGTGATAAGGGCGTCTGCTAAGAAACAAATAATAATAAAAATGATTTACAAAGGATTTGTCGATAAGGACAGGGGGTGACCCGGCTGTCAGGAGGCTCATCAATATGGTAACAATATCTCAGAAGGGTGATACAGCAAACCTGGGCAGGTACAGACCTATCAGCCTTACATCCAGGACATGTTACACTATGGAAACAATAATAAGACTATCCTCAGTATACAGTCACAACACTGAGGTCTGCTGCTGGACTACAGTCTGCACGTTTTATAAAAGAAAATACGTGTCAGGCTGATCAGATTAATGTGATGGAAAATCCCTTTAAACATCAATTGTGGCTAAGCCGCTTATTTTTAAACAAACTAATATTCCATAAGCTCCCATTGCCTCTGCTTGTGTTATCCCTGCTCTGTGGAGACATAAAGAGGACTGGTCTCCAATCCACCACCTTCAGAGCAATAGAAAAATAAAGAAATGAAAGAACATTTGAAAAATCATTGAGATGTGTGCTTACCGATTACTAGTGAGTGGAGTAGCGCTCTCTGTCTCTGTGTCCTGCTCGTTCGATGTGAAGGTGCTGCTGTATTAACACCTGCACATGAATGAGATCACACTGTCAAACCCAACCCAACATGCAAATCAATACTGTGCAAGACATCGAGACATCTTTTATTATAGATTCCCAATAAAACCTGATTGCTGATCATTAACTTCATTTACTAATTAACTATCAACAATTAAAAAAAAAAACCTTTACATATGTATCCATGGAAATACACAGTGGCATAAAAAACATATTCAGACAGATCCCTGAGGTTTCAATATGACCAATGTTACACTATATCAATAAAATGATAAGGAATCAGTATTTACAAATAATTTGCTGAAACAAAAAAATACCTTCAGTAAATCTGACACTTTACTTACACATACCCTGAACCACCTAGCCATCCAGACTGGAACCCGGGCCTCCAGAGAAAGGTGACAGGCTAGTCTATTGCCTTAACATTAACCCACAGCACCACCTAGCCATCCAGATTGGAACCCAGGCCTCCACAGAAAGGGGACAGACTAGTCTAGTGCATTAACATTAACCCACAGCACCACCTAGCCATGCAGATTGGAACCCAGGCCTCCAGAGAAAGATAACAGGCTCGTCTAGTGCATTAACATTAACCCACAGCACCACCTAGCCATCCAGATTGGAACCCAGGCCTCCAGAGAAAGATAACAGGCTCGTCTAGTGCATTAACATTAACCCACAGCACCACCTAGCCATCCAGATTGGAACCCAGGCCTCCACAGAAAGATAACAGGCTCGTCTAGTGCATTAACATTAACCCACAGCACCACCTAGCCATCCAGATTGGAACCCAGGCCTCCACAGAAAGGGGACAGACTAGTCTAGTGCATTAACAATAACCCACAGCACCACCTAGCCATCCAGATTAGAACCCAGGCCTCCAGAGAAAGATAACAGGCTAGTCTAGTGCATTAACTATAGCCACCCATAACTATTACACACTCAATAGTGCTACATTTAGAAATACTAAAAGAAGGTATTTTTTAACATTAACATAAACCCAATGCAGCACCTAGCCCCCCGCCCCTCCCCCCGCTAGGACCCCAGGCCTCCACAGCAAGGTGAAAGGCAGGACACCAGTTTTGATTTGCAGACAGGTTGCTTTCCCTCATGTGACATATCTCGAGTGTTTTGCATGATCACATTTGAATCAAAGGTGAGCCACAGGACTGGTCTGCTGTGGAGTGCCTTTGATTCAAATGTGATAATGCAGAACAGTCTGTTCTTTTTTGCTTGTTCTTTTTTTTCTATTCTCAGTGAATCGCAGAACCTTTAACTCTTTGTTTCCAGAATCCACAAGCGAAGGGCTTGTAGACTATTCATTTATTTTTACACTTTCTTTAATGATTTTAAGTTATAGACCCAATTAAGGGATTCCTTAACTATTCAGACAGTTCTCCTGGGATTCAAAATGGCCAGTGTTAAGTTATATCAATTTATAAACAACAATGAGAAGTGAAAATGATTTACAAAGGATTTGTCGATAAGGACAGGGGGTGACCCGGCTGTCAGGAGGCTCATAAATACGGTAACACTATATCAGAAGGGTGATACAGCAAACCTGGGCAGGTACAGACCTATCAGCCTTACATCCAGGACATGTTACACTATGGAAACAATAATAAGACTATCCTCAGTATACAGTCACAACACTGAGGTCTGCTGCTGTACTACAGTCTCCACGTTTTATAAAAGAAAATACAAGTCTGGCTGATCAAACTACTGGGCTTGAGAATCCCTTTAAATATCAATTGTGGCTAAGCCGCTTATTTTTAAACAAACTAATATTCCATAAGCTCCCATTGCCTCTGCTTGTGTTATCCCTGCTCTGTGGAGACATAAAGAGGACTGGTCTCCAATCCACCACCTTCAGAGCAATAGAAAAATAAAGAAATGAAAGAACATTTGAAAAATCATTGAGATGTGTGCTTACCGATTACTAGTGAGTGGAGTAGCTGCTCTCTGTCTCTGTGTCCTGCTCGTTCGATGTGAAGGTGCTGCTGTATTAACACCTGCACATGAATGAGATCACACTGTCAAACCCAACCCAACATGCAAATCAATACTGTGCAAGACATCGAGACATCTTTTATTATAGATTCACAAAGAAACCCATTCCCAATACAAACAGGGTGAATACTTATCTAATGAAGACTTTTCAGGTTTTTATTTTTAATTGATTTGTTGACAGGGGCAGCTTCAGGCTGGATTGAAGTGACTGTTTGTCCAGGGGGTCCCCCTCTGTCCCAGCAGGGAGTCTCCCTCAGAGGGGTGAGGCTCTACAGTGGCTGAGCCTTTGAGGAGGGTTGGCAAGAGCCCCCAGAGCAGAGATACACAGAACACCACACTTGTAGGTTTGCATTCAACAGGAGAATAGTTAGAGTGAAACCCTGCTTCAATGTTACCCTCAGAATTTCACATGAATTGTTTTTCATTATACCACAGCTTTATTATAGATCTTTGTTTAATTCTAGCTGAATAAATACATCATCTGTGTGTGACCGCTAGGGGGTGCTGCAACCCCAAAAAGTTAGTCACAACAACAACAACAACAACAACAACAACAATAATAATAATAATAATAATAATAATAATAATAATAATAATAATAATAATAATAATAATAATAATAATAATAATAATAATAATAAATTAATTAAGCAAAAGAAAATAAGTCAACATATTTGTCTATCTCTTTTCCTTTCTACATGAATCTGTGTATATAATCAGTTTATCATCATACAAAATCAAACTTATCTAGAATTGTCTTTATTTTGTCATGTTTTTACCATGGTTTTCTTTTACAGTTAACTTTTCTGAGGAGCAGAGCAGACCTCGTCATCTAAAGATGATTGAGGGCATGTTTGGTATAAAACTGCTCTGCTCAATCTGGGGCAGCAGTGTGGAGTAGTGGTTAGGGCTCTGGACTCTTGACCAGAGGGTCGTGGGTTTAATCTCAAGGTGGGGAGATTGCTCCAGTAAAAACCCAACTGTATAATCGGGTAATTGTATGTAAAAATAATGTGATATCTTGTAACAATTGTAAGTTGACCTGGATAAGGGCTTCTGCTAAGAAATAAATAAATAATAATAATCAATCTCCCCTTTTCAGAATCCCCTCTTGTCAGTTAAACGGGGGGTGCAGGGTTGCATTCCAGTATTCAGGCTCAATTTAAACCCTGCCTGCCTTCACTTCCTCTCACTAACCACAGACACGTATTTCCTTCTCAGAAATGAACACAGAGCTGACTGACTGCAGAAAAGGAGAAGTGAGATCTATCTATATCTACAGTAAACTCAGTATTTACACACACTCTTTACATTGATTTTTTCTGGGCACATTAAAATTACTGCAGCATCGGAATATGTTTTAAATAAAAGAGAATGAAAAGGGGTTACACCTGACCGCTAGGATTGAACTCTAGTCATTACCATTGCAGGCATGGAGATTACACACACAGAGCAATGAACTGGGTGAGGAGGTGATTGAACTCTAGTCATTACCATTGCAGGCATGGAGATTACACACACAGAGCAATGAACTGGGTGAAGAGGTGATTGAACTCTAGTCATTACCATTGCAGGCATGGAGATTACACACACAGAGCAATGAACTGGGTGAGGAGGTGATTGAACTCTAGTCATTACCATTGCAGGCATGGAGATTACACACACAGAGCAATGAACTGGGTGAGGAGGTGATTGAACTCTAGTCATTACCATTGCAGGCATGGAGATTACACACACAGAGCAATGAACTGGGTGAGGAGGTGATTGAACTCTAGTCATTACCATTGCAGGCATGGAGATTACACACACAGAGCAATGAACTGGGTGAGGAGGTGATTGAACTCTAGTCATTACCATTGCAGGCATGGAGATTACACACACAGAGCAATGAACTGGGTGAGGAGGTGATTGAACTCTAGTCATTACCATTGCAGGCATGGAGATTACACACACAGAGCAATGAACTGGGTGAGGAGGTGATTGAACTCTAGTCATTACCATTGCAGGCATGGAGATTACACACACAGAGCAATGAACTGGGTGAGGAGGTGATTGAACTCTAGTCATTACCATTGCAGGCATGGAGATTACACACACAGAGCAATGAACTGGGTGAGGAGGTGATTGAACTCTAGTCATTACCATTGCAGGCATGGAGATTACACACACAGAGCAATGAACTGGGTGAGGAGGTGATTGAACTCTAGTCATTACCATTGCAGGCATGGAGATTACACACACAGAGCAATGAACTGGGTGAGGAGGTGATTGAACTCTAGTCATTACCATTGCAGGCATGGAGATTACACACACAGAGCAATGAACTGGGTGAGGAGGTGATTGAACTCTAGTCATTACCATTGCAGGCATGGAGATTACACACACAGAGCAATGAACTGGGTGAGGAGGTGATTGAACTCTAGTCATTACCATTGCAGGCATGGAGATTACACACACAGAGCAATGAACTGGGTGAGGAGGTGATTTACAAAGAAAAGAAAGATGAAGATTCTTAGAAGTTACATTTTTTTGATGAGAGGAAATTATGTTTCACAAAACAACAAAGATTTTGTTTCAATCAGCCATCAACTTTTTTTACATTTTCCCATTAGTATCACAGTAGAAGATTGAAGGTGTCATTTAGAAAGGTAAATGGGTTAAACATAATAATCTAATTATCAGAAGACTTAAACACTAAACACAAATGTTTGTGTACATTCACTTTATTATACAGCAGTTTAAACTAAGAATTAAAGAATGCTTTATATTGTGGAGCACATTGTTTTTATGTGTGTATTGTATCACAAAAATATCAGTAATGCTGTTTGAAATATCTAGGTCCGCCCCTTTTTACTGAACTCATTCAAGGAGGAATGAACATTATCAACCAATGCAGTCTAAACTGTACAATGTAAAAGCTGAACAGTGTTTTGGTGCCACCTACTGGATACATTGAAGCATTGCAAGTTTGACGTTTGTAACTTTTGAAGGGCTACAACCTAACGCCGCTCAAATAGAATACTGGTGTTATTAATGAAACCTGAGAGATGTCTCGTCATGTTTTAATAATAAACGCTTTCTGCAATGCACACATTCTGTAGGCTGCTTATTCACCTTCACTCGTGTTGCTTCTCCTGAATGAATACACTTGGTACAGACCGGGGACAACAACTACAGACCCAAATACAGCTTTACAGAAAGTACTGCTGGGAGCAGTAATATAAATGCAGAGTATTGTATGAGAATATTTACCTTTGTTTCCAATCTGGACAGTCATAAGCAGTTAAACTACTCAAACATTTTAAAAATACTGTAACTGGACTGTTTAATACAAACCTCTCACTCTCTGACATATATGATCTGATTTCATTATTCATTCAATACATTTAGTTTATTAACCTGCTCTGTCTCTCCACTGGGTAGTTATTCATATAATAAAAAGCATTTCATTCAAAGAGCTTTAGTTTTCTAACGCCTCTCAGGTTTTCTTGTGGAATGGGACGCTTTTTAATCACAATAAGACACCTCAGGACATCTTTTCAAAGCTTTTACGCCAGTCTTTAATTAACTCCTATTTATTTTAAAGAGGTAAACCACCTGTTCATTTTACAAAACTAGAACCACACAGCTGAGTAATACACTGTATTTCAAGTCCTCTTCAGCGCTCTCAGTGTGTTTAGTTTTTCATGTTGTAACATTAACATGATGTTTTGTCCTTTTTTAAATCAATAGCAGTTAATTAAAGGCTGGAGGAAGCGCTTTGATAACGCGTCCCCTCGAGTCTCACAGAGCAGCGCACTCCTTGGCGTGTCTCATTGCTGGTGACTCTTCTGCTGCTGTGGACGCGGCTCTGTTGCCTGGTTTAGTTCGCAGCGCAGTCTGAGGAAGATTCTAAATCTGTGCCGCTGGACAGCAGGGAGGAATACTGTCCTGGATAAAGAATAGGAGACAACCATACAGTTTAAGAGAAACGAAATAAAAGCATGCGGTAGAAATAGCAGAGGTTACTGCCTGGAAGTTTACTCGTAAAGAATGACCTTTCTGCGACCCTGTGCTGTATTTACCAAAAACAAGTTCACACGCCCTGAACCTGCAAGACTAGCGAAGAGAAAGCTATGAAACTGCGAGCATGCCTGCGCCATTGAGGATCTGTTTGTGACAACGACGCTCAACTTGAATTAACCTGATATACTTCTAAAAAACATTATCAGGGGTATCGCGTTAGTGTTTGAACATCTCATTCGGAAGAAGAGGACGGGAAATATCAATATAATTACACGAAACACAGATTATATATCTGCGTGAAACTCGCTGCATCGACGCTGCTGCCGACTGATAGAGAAAGGACTATACCAACTCCGGCATGGGGGAGGGGTTACCTGAATTCAAATTGTATTCACTGGGAAAAATATAGAGCTACAAACAGCTCGATTATGATGTTAAAATTGAAAGTCATATTCATTTTTCATTAAAAGATCCCCAGCATCACGATTCCCTTTGCGGTTCATATTAGATGAATTGTCAGACCGCGCTGATCGGTTTGTATTTTGTGATTGGTATATTCCTCGTTCTGTGGGAGACAGACCCGTTCAGACACTGAGGGAGAGCAGAGAGGAGGTGAGAGAGTCTGCATGGAGCTCTACAATGTGTTTATAAACTACAGAGCGCTGTTATATTGTATTATTTTGAAAGGTCCGGGTTGTAGTGTGGTAGGAGCGCGTTGTTTTATCCGTTCAGACACTGAGGGAGAGCAGAGAGGAGGTGAGAGAGTCTGCATGGAGCTCTACAATGTGTTTATAAACTACAGAGCGCTGTTATATTGTATTATTTTGAAAGGTCCGGGTTGTAGTGTGGTAGGAGCGCGTTGTTTTATCCGTTCAGACACTGAGGGAGAGCAGAGAGGAGGTGAGAGAGTCTGCATGGAGCTCTACAATGTGTTTATAAACTACAGAGCGCTGTTATATTGTATTATTTTGAAAGGTCCGGGTTGTAGTGTGGTAGGAGCGCGTTGTTTTATCCGTTCAGACACTGAGGGAGAGCAGAGAGGAGGTGAGAGAGTCTGCATGGAGCTCTACAATGTGTTTATAAACTACAGAGCGCTGTTATATTGTATTATTTTGAAAGGTCCGGGTTGTAGTGTGGTAGGAGCGCGTTGTTTTATCCGTTCAGACACTGAGGGAGAGCAGAGAGGAGGTGAGAGAGTCTGCATGGAGCTCTACAATGTGTTTATAAACTACAGAGCGCTGTTATATTGTATTATTTTGAAAGGTCCGGGTTGTAGTGTGGTAGGAGCGCGTTGTTTTATCCGTTCAGACACTGAGGGAGAGCAGAGAGGAGGTGAGAGAGTCTGCATGGAGCTCTACAATGTGTTTATAAACTACAGAGCGCTGTTATATTGTATTATTTTGAAAGGTCCGGGTTGTAGTGTGGTAGGAGCGCGTTGTTTTATCCGTTCAGACACTGAGGGAGAGCAGAGAGGAGGTGAGAGAGTCTGCATGGAGCTCTACAATGTGTTTATAAACTACAGAGCGCTGTTATATTGTATTATTTTGAAAGGTCCGGGTTGTAGTGTGGTAGGAGCGCGTTGTTTTACCCGTTCAGACACTGAGGGAGAGCAGAGAGGAGGTGAGAGAGTCTGCATGGAGCTCTACAATGTGTTTATAAACTACAGAGCGCTGTTATATTGTATTATTTTGAAAGGTCCGGGTTGTAGTGTGGTAGGAGCGCGTTGTTTTATCCGTTCAGACACTGAGGGAGAGCAGAGAGGAGGTGAGAGAGTCTGCATGGAGCTCTACAATGTGTTTATAAACTACAGAGCGCTGTTATATTGTATTATTTTGAAAGGTCCGGGTTGTAGTGTGGTAGGAGCGCGTTGTTTTATCCGTTCAGACACTGAGGGAGAGCAGAGAGGAGGTGAGAGAGTCTGCATGGAGCTCTACAATGTGTTTATAAACTACAGAGCGCTGTTATATTGTATTATTTTGAAAGGTCCGGGTTGTAGTGTGGTAGGAGCGCGTTGTTTTATCCGTTCAGACACTGAGGGAGAGCAGAGAGGAGGTGAGAGAGTCTGCATGGAGCTCTACAATGTGTTTATAAACTACAGAGCGCTGTTATATTGTATTATTTTGAAAGGTCCGGGTTGTAGTGTGGTAGGAGCGCGTTGTTTTATCCGTTCAGACACTGAGGGAGAGCAGAGAGGAGGTGAGAGAGTCTGCATGGAGCTCTACAATGTGTTTATAAACTACAGAGCGCTGTTATATTGTATTATTTTGAAAGGTCCGGGTTGTAGTGTGGTAGGAGCGCGTTGTTTTACCCGTTCAGACACTGAGGGAGAGCAGAGAGGAGGTGAGAGAGTCTGCATGGAGCTCTACAATGTGTTTATAAACTACAGAGCGCTGTTATATTGTATTATTTTGAAAGGTCCGGGTTGTAGTGTGGTAGGAGCGCGTTGTTTTATCCGTTCAGACACTGAGGGAGAGCAGAGAGGAGGTGAGAGAGTCTGCATGGAGCTCTACAATGTGTTTATAAACTACAGAGCGCTGTTATATTGTATTATTTTGAAAGGTCCGGGTTGTAGTGTGGTAGGAGCGCGTTGTTTTATCCGTTCAGACACTGAGGGAGAGCAGAGAGGAGGTGAGAGAGTCTGCATGGAGCTCTACAATGTGTTTATAAACTACAGAGCGCTGTTATATTGTATTATTTTGAAAGGTCCGGGTTGTAGTGTGGTAGGAGCGCGTTGTTTTATCCGTTCAGACACTGAGGGAGAGCAGAGAGGAGGTGAGAGAGTCTGCATGGAGCTCTACAATGTGTTTATAAACTACAGAGCGCTGTTATATTGTATTATTTTGAAAGGTCCGGGTTGTAGTGTGGTAGGAGCGCGTTGTTTTATCCGTTCAGACACTGAGGGAGAGCAGAGAGGAGGTGAGAGAGTCTGCATGGAGCTCTACAATGTGTTTATAAACTACAGAGCGCTGTTATATTGTATTATTTTGAAAGGTCCGGGTTGTAGTGTGGTAGGAGCGCGTTGTTTTACCCGTTCAGACACTGAGGGAGAGCAGAGAGGAGGTGAGAGAGTCTGCATGGAGCTCTACAATGTGTTTATAAACTACAGAGCGCTGTTATATTGTATTATTTTGAAAGGTCCGGGTTGTAGTGTGGTAGGAGCGCGTTGTTTTATCCGTTCAGACACTGAGGGAGAGCAGAGAGGAGGTGAGAGAGTCTGCATGGAGCTCTACAATGTGTTTATAAACTACAGAGCGCTGTTATATTGTATTATTTTGAAAGGTCCGGGTTGTAGTGTGGTAGGAGCGCGTTGTTTTATCCGTTCAGACACTGAGGGAGAGCAGAGAGGAGGTGAGAGAGTCTGCATGGAGCTCTACAATGTGTTTATAAACTACAGAGCGCTGTTATATTGTATTATTTTGAAAGGTCCGGGTTGTAGTGTGGTAGGAGCGCGTTGTTTTATCCGTTCAGACACTGAGGGAGAGCAGAGAGGAGGTAAGAGAGTCTGCATGGAGCTCTACAATGTGTTTATAAACTACAGAGCGCTGTTATATTGTATTATTTTGAAAGGTCCGGGTTGTAGTGTGGTAGGAGCGCGTTGTTTTATCCGTTCAGACACTGAGGGAGAGCAGAGAGGAGGTGAGAGAGTCTGCATGGAGCTCTACAATGTGTTTATAAACTACAGAGCGCTGTTATATTGTATTATTTTGAAAGGTCCGGGTTGTAGTGTGGTAGGAGCGCGTTGTTTTACCCGTTCAGACACTGAGGGAGAGCAGAGAGGAGGTGAGAGAGTCTGCATGGAGCTCTACAATGTGTTTATAAACTACAGAGCGCTGTTATATTGTATTATTTTGAAAGGTCCGGGTTGTAGTGTGGTAGGAGCGCGTTGTTTTATCCGTTCAGACACTGAGGGAGAGCAGAGAGGAGGTGAGAGAGTCTGCATGGAGCTCTACAATGTGTTTATAAACTACAGAGCGCTGTTATATTGTATTATTTTGAAAGGTCCGGGTTGTAGTGTGGTAGGAGCGCGTTGTTTTATCCGTTCAGACACTGAGGGAGAGCAGAGAGGAGGTGAGAGAGTCTGCATGGAGCTCTACAATGTGTTTATAAACTACAGAGCGCTGTTATATTGTATTATTTTGAAAGGTCCGGGTTGTAGTGTGGTAGGAGCGCGTTGTTTTATCCGTTCAGACACTGAGGGAGAGCAGAGAGGAGGTAAGAGAGTCTGCATGGAGCTCTACAATGTGTTTATAAACTACAGAGCGCTGTTATATTGTATTATTTTGAAAGGTCCGGGTTGTAGTGTGGTAGGAGCGCGTTGTTTTATCCGTTCAGACACTGAGGGAGAGCAGAGAGGAGGTGAGAGAGTCTGCATGGAGCTCTACAATGTGTTTATAAACTACAGAGCGCTGTTATATTGTATTATTTTGAAAGGTCCGGGTTGTAGTGTGGTAGGAGCGCGTTGTTTTATCTGTTCAGACACTGAGGGAGAGCAGAGAGGAGGTGAGAGAGTCTGCATGGAGCTCTACAATGTGTTTATAAACTATAGAGCGCTGTTATATTGTATTATTTTGAAAGGTCCGGGTTGTAGTGTGGTAGGAGCGCGTTGTTTTATCCGTTCAGACACTGAGGGAGAGCAGAGAGGAGGTGAGAGAGTCTGCATGGAGCTCTACAATGTGTTTATAAACTACAGAGCGCTGTTATATTGTATTATTTTGAAAGGTCCGGGTTGTAGTGTGGTAGGAGCGCGTTGTTTTATCCGTTCAGACACTGAGGGAGAGCAGAGAGGAGGTGAGAGAGTCTGCATGGAGCTCTACAATGTGTTTATAAACTACAGAGCGCTGTTATATTGTATTATTTTGAAAGGTCCGGGTTGTAGTGTGGTAGGAGCGCGTTGTTTTATCCGTTCAGACACTGAGGGAGAGCAGAGAGGAGGTGAGAGAGTCTGCATGGAGCTCTACAATGTGTTTATAAACTACAGAGCGCTGTTATATTGTATTATTTTGAAAGGTCCGGGTTGTAGTGTGGTAGGAGCGCGTTGTTTTATCCGTTCAGACACTGAGGGAGAGCAGAGAGGAGGTGAGAGAGTCTGCATGGAGCTCTACAATGTGTTTATAAACTACAGAGCGCTGTTATATTGTATTATTTTGAAAGGTCCGGGTTGTAGTGTGGTAGGAGCGCGTTGTTTTATCCGTTCAGACACTGAGGGAGAGCAGAGAGGAGGTGAGAGAGTCTGCATGGAGCTCTACAATGTGTTTATAAACTACAGAGCGCTGTTATATTGTATTATTTTGAAAGGTCCGGGTTGTAGTGTGGTAGGAGCGCGTTGTTTTATCCGTTCAGACACTGAGGGAGAGCAGAGAGGAGGTGAGAGAGTCTGCATGGAGCTCTACAATGTGTTTATAAACTACAGAGCGCTGTTATATTGTATTATTTTGAAAGGTCCGGGTTGTAGTGTGGTAGGAGCGCGTTGTTTTATCCGTTCAGACACTGAGGGAGAGCAGAGAGGAGGTGAGAGAGTCTGCATGGAGCTCTACAATGTGTTTATAAACTACAGAGCGCTGTTATATTGTATTATTTTGAAAGGTCCGGGTTGTAGTGTGGTAGGAGCGCGTTGTTTTATCCGTTCAGACACTGAGGGAGAGCAGAGAGGAGGTGAGAGAGTCTGCATGGAGCTCTACAATGTGTTTATAAACTACAGAGCGCTGTTATATTGTATTATTTTGAAAGGTCCGGGTTGTAGTGTGGTAGGAGCGCGTTGTTTTATCCGTTCAGACACTGAGGGAGAGCAGAGAGGAGGTGAGAGAGTCTGCATGGAGCTCTACAATGTGTTTATAAACTACAGAGCGCTGTTATATTGTATTATTTTGAAAGGTCCGGGTTGTAGTGTGGTAGGAGCGCGTTGTTTTATCCGTTCAGACACTGAGGGAGAGCAGAGAGGAGGTGAGAGAGTCTGCATGGAGCTCTACAATGTGTTTATAAACTACAGAGCGCTGTTATATTGTATTATTTTGAAAGGTCCGGGTTGTAGTGTGGTAGGAGCGCGTTGTTTTATCCGTTCAGACACTGAGGGAGAGCAGAGAGGAGGTGAGAGAGTCTGCATGGAGCTCTACAATGTGTTTATAAACTACAGAGCGCTGTTATATTGTATTATTTTGAAAGGTCCGGGTTGTAGTGTGGTAGGAGCGCGTTGTTTTATCCGTTCAGACACTGAGGGAGAGCAGAGAGGAGGTGAGAGAGTCTGCATGGAGCTCTACAATGTGTTTATAAACTACAGAGCGCTGTTATATTGTATTATTTTGAAAGGTCCGGGTTGTAGTGTGGTAGGAGCGCGTTGTTTTATCCGTTCAGACACTGAGGGAGAGCAGAGAGGAGGTGAGAGAGTCTGCATGGAGCTCTACAATGTGTTTATAAACTACAGAGCGCTGTTATATTGTATTATTTTGAAAGGTCCGGGTTGTAGTGTGGTAGGAGCGCGTTGTTTTATCCGTTCAGACACTGAGGGAGAGCAGAGAGGAGGTGAGAGAGTCTGCATGGAGCTCTACAATGTGTTTATAAACTACAGAGCGCTGTTATATTGTATTATTTTGAAAGGTCCGGGTTGTAGTGTGGTAGGAGCGCGTTGTTTTATCCGTTCAGACACTGAGGGAGAGCAGAGAGGAGGTGAGAGAGTCTGCATGGAGCTCTACAATGTGTTTATAAACTACAGAGCGCTGTTATATTGTATTATTTTGAAAGGTCCGGGTTGTAGTGTGGTAGGAGCGCGTTGTTTTACCCGTTCAGACACTGAGGGAGAGCAGAGAGGAGGTGAGAGAGTCTGCATGGAGCTCTACAATGTGTTTATAAACTACAGAGCGCTGTTATATTGTATTATTTTGAAAGGTCCGGGTTGTAGTGTGGTAGGAGCGCGTTGTTTTATCCGTTCAGACACTGAGGGAGAGCAGAGAGGAGGTGAGAGAGTCTGCATGGAGCTCTACAATGTGTTTATAAACTACAGAGCGCTGTTATATTGTATTATTTTGAAAGGTCCGGGTTGTAGTGTGGTAGGAGCGCGTTGTTTTATCCGTTCAGACACTGAGGGAGAGCAGAGAGGAGGTGAGAGAGTCTGCATGGAGCTCTACAATGTGTTTATAAACTACAGAGCGCTGTTATATTGTATTATTTTGAAAGGTCCGGGTTGTAGTGTGGTAGGAGCGCGTTGTTTTATCCGTTCAGACACTGAGGGAGAGCAGAGAGGAGGTAAGAGAGTCTGCATGGAGCTCTACAATGTGTTTATAAACTACAGAGCGCTGTTATATTGTATTATTTTGAAAGGTCCGGGTTGTAGTGTGGTAGGAGCGCGTTGTTTTATCCGTTCAGACACTGAGGGAGAGCAGAGAGGAGGTGAGAGAGTCTGCATGGAGCTCTACAATGTGTTTATAAACTACAGAGCGCTGTTATATTGTATTATTTTGAAAGGTCCGGGTTGTAGTGTGGTAGGAGCGCGTTGTTTTATCTGTTCAGACACTGAGGGAGAGCAGAGAGGAGGTGAGAGAGTCTGCATGGAGCTCTACAATGTGTTTATAAACTACAGAGCGCTGTTATATTGTATTATTTTGAAAGGTCCGGGTTGTAGTGTGGTAGGAGCGCGTTGTTTTATCCGTTCAGACACTGAGGGAGAGCAGAGAGGAGGTGAGAGAGTCTGCATGGAGCTCTACAATGTGTTTATAAACTACAGAGCGCTGTTATATTGTATTATTTTGAAAGGTCCGGGTTGTAGTGTGGTAGGAGCGCGTTGTTTTATCCGTTCAGACACTGAGGGAGAGCAGAGAGGAGGTGAGAGAGTCTGCATGGAGCTCTACAATGTGTTTATAAACTACAGAGCGCTGTTATATTGTATTATTTTGAAAGGTCCGGGTTGTAGTGTGGTAGGAGCGCGTTGTTTTATCCGTTCAGACACTGAGGGAGAGCAGAGAGGAGGTGAGAGAGTCTGCATGGAGCTCTACAATGTGTTTATAAACTACAGAGCGCTGTTATATTGTATTATTTTGAAAGGTCCGGGTTGTAGTGTGGTAGGAGCGCGTTGTTTTATCCGTTCAGACACTGAGGGAGAGCAGAGAGGAGGTGAGAGAGTCTGCATGGAGCTCTACAATGTGTTTATAAACTACAGAGCGCTGTTATATTGTATTATTTTGAAAGGTCCGGGTTGTAGTGTGGTAGGAGCGCGTTGTTTTATCCGTTCAGACACTGAGGGAGAGCAGAGAGGAGGTGAGAGAGTCTGCATGGAGCTCTACAATGTGTTTATAAACTACAGAGCGCTGTTATATTGTATTATTTTGAAAGGTCCGGGTTGTAGTGTGGTAGGAGCGCGTTGTTTTATCCGTTCAGACACTGAGGGAGAGCAGAGAGGAGGTGAGAGAGTCTGCATGGAGCTCTACAATGTGTTTATAAACTACAGAGCGCTGTTATATTGTATTATTTTGAAAGGTCCGGGTTGTAGTGTGGTAGGAGCGCGTTGTTTTATCCGTTCAGACACTGAGGGAGAGCAGAGAGGAGGTGAGAGAGTCTGCATGGAGCTCTACAATGTGTTTATAAACTACAGAGCGCTGTTATATTGTATTATTTTGAAAGGTCCGGGTTGTAGTGTGGTAGGAGCGCGTTGTTTTATCCGTTCAGACACTGAGGGAGAGCAGAGAGGAGGTGAGAGAGTCTGCATGGAGCTCTACAATGTGTTTATAAACTACAGAGCGCTGTTATATTGTATTATTTTGAAAGGTCCGGGTTGTAGTGTGGTAGGAGCGCGTTGTTTTATCCGTTCAGACACTGAGGGAGAGCAGAGAGGAGGTGAGAGAGTCTGCATGGAGCTCTACAATGTGTTTATAAACTACAGAGCGCTGTTATATTGTATTATTTTGAAAGGTCCGGGTTGTAGTGTGGTAGGAGCGCGTTGTTTTATCCGTTCAGACACTGAGGGAGAGCAGAGAGGAGGTGAGAGAGTCTGCATGGAGCTCTACAATGTGTTTATAAACTACAGAGCGCTGTTATATTGTATTATTTTGAAAGGTCCGGGTTGTAGTGTGGTAGGAGCGCGTTGTTTTATCCGTTCAGACACTGAGGGAGAGCAGAGAGGAGGTGAGAGAGTCTGCATGGAGCTCTACAATGTGTTTATAAACTACAGAGCGCTGTTATATTGTATTATTTTGAAAGGTCCGGGTTGTAGTGTGGTAGGAGCGCGTTGTTTTATCCGTTCAGACACTGAGGGAGAGCAGAGAGGAGGTGAGAGAGTCTGCATGGAGCTCTACAATGTGTTTATAAACTACAGAGCGCTGTTATATTGTATTATTTTGAAAGGTCCGGGTTGTAGTGTGGTAGGAGCGCGTTGTTTTATCCGTTCAGACACTGAGGGAGAGCAGAGAGGAGGTGAGAGAGTCTGCATGGAGCTCTACAATGTGTTTATAAACTACAGAGCGCTGTTATATTGTATTATTTTGAAAGGTCCGGGTTGTAGTGTGGTAGGAGCGCGTTGTTTTATCCGTTCAGACACTGAGGGAGAGCAGAGAGGAGGTGAGAGAGTCTGCATGGAGCTCTACAATGTGTTTATAAACTACAGAGCGCTGTTATATTGTATTATTTTGAAAGGTCCGGGTTGTAGTGTGGTAGGAGCGCGTTGTTTTATCCGTTCAGACACTGAGGGAGAGCAGAGAGGAGGTGAGAGAGTCTGCATGGAGCTCTACAATGTGTTTATAAACTACAGAGCGCTGTTATATTGTATTATTTTGAAAGGTCCGGGTTGTAGTGTGGTAGGAGCGCGTTGTTTTATCCGTTCAGACACTGAGGGAGAGCAGAGAGGAGGTGAGAGAGTCTGCATGGAGCTCTACAATGTGTTTATAAACTACAGAGCGCTGTTATATTGTATTATTTTGAAAGGTCCGGGTTGTAGTGTGGTAGGAGCGCGTTGTTTTATCCGTTCAGACACTGAGGGAGAGCAGAGAGGAGGTGAGAGAGTCTGCATGGAGCTCTACAATGTGTTTATAAACTACAGAGCGCTGTTATATTGTATTATTTTGAAAGGTCCGGGTTGTAGTGTGGTAGGAGCGCGTTGTTTTATCCGTTCAGACACTGAGGGAGAGCAGAGAGGAGGTGAGAGAGTCTGCATGGAGCTCTACAATGTGTTTATAAACTACAGAGCGCTGTTATATTGTATTATTTTGAAAGGTCCGGGTTGTAGTGTGGTAGGAGCGCGTTGTTTTATCCGTTCAGACACTGAGGGAGAGCAGAGAGGAGGTGAGAGAGTCTGCATGGAGCTCTACAATGTGTTTATAAACTACAGAGCGCTGTTATATTGTATTATTTTGAAAGGTCCGGGTTGTAGTGTGGTAGGAGCGCGTTGTTTTTGTGTGTGTGTGTGTTGTATTTGTGAAGCGGCGTGTTTGTTTTTATTCATATCTCTCAGTTGCAGTCTCCGTGCCGCGGGTTCAGTGCTGCTCGAGTGGCGGGTTTGCAGACAGATTGAGCTCGTGTTGAAAACATCTAGCGAGTAAATGCAGTCGGGGAAGTTTTTTTGTTTTTTTTTTTATAAACGAGATCAAATATATTTTCAGTATCAAACAATTAGTATTTCACTGAGTGGAGTACGTGCACGTGTACCGTAATGATTGTAAAAGCAGCGCATTCCAAAACGTTAATACAGTGACTATCTCATTTTCACACTTACCTGAATACGCATGGAAACCAGCTTTCTGTCCTTCTTAATGCGTTTGAAATCATATTTAAATATACTTTCAATGAAGTGTAGCTTTGTTTCCTTCACTAGTTTTATTCTGCTGGTATCATTTAAAACACTGAGGGAGACCTCAGTTCCAAACTCGTGCTGTGGAGCGTCACACAGGGTTTTTAATATTGCTACCTGAAAGAAACTCGTTTTTATTTTGATGCAGGATATCTGGTACTACACGAGGTTACAATACGGGTTTACAAGCCTTGCTTTCAGATAGTGCTGCACTTCCTTGTTCACCTGGGGGGTGAAATTGCCCCCTCCTCTTGAACGGCTTCTTTCACAGTATCTTAAACTGTATTCTTGTAATCTCATAGTACTGTATATATCTGTGAAAGTGAACCGAAGCAAATAATACATGTAAAAAAAAAACAAAAAAACTTTGTTCTCCTTGAACTAAACAAACACATTTTCAGATCTGAAGAGCAGAAAGGACACATTCACTGAGGAGACGGTCAGAGCGAGTGACTAGAGCACTAGAGCCGTGCTGCACACCCCACTGACAATACCTGAAGTAAGTGTCTCTCTCTCTATTCATTACACTTCAATCAGCTTCATACTCGGCTTATATTGTCTCATTGTAACTGAGTGTGTCAGAGCAGTCACTGTGTTACTGGGCAGGATTGTAGTTGTGTGCAATGCTTTGTTTATTATTGTGACATTGTTGCTTAATATTACAGAAAGAAACGTATCTGAAAGGCTAAGAGTTTAGCACAAGAATGCGCGTTACAGTACAATTAATCTCTGTTATTTTCACAGATTAAAAAGGGCTGATCACTTGCTTTTAAATTAATTTTTTCAGTAGATCTCTTTTCCATGACTCATTTCCGACTGTTTCTTAAGTGAACAGTACTGTGCAAGTTATTGCTCTGCACACAGAGGTGCCTCAAATCAATACTATGCAAGTTATTGCTCTGCACACAGAGGTGTCCTCAAATCAATACTATGCAAGTTATTGCTCTGCACACAGAGGTGCCTCAAATCAATACTATGCAAGTTATTGCTCTGCACACAGAGGTGCCTCAAATCAATACTATGCAAGTTATTGCTGTACACACAGAGGTGCCTCAAATCAATACTATGCAAGTTATTGCTGTACACACAGAGGTGCCTCAAGTCAATACTATGCAAGTTATTGCTCTGCACACAGAGGTGCCTCAAATCAATACTATGCAAGTTATTGCTGTACACACAGAGGTGCCTCAAATCAATACTATGCAAGTTATTGCTGTACACACAGAGGTGCCTCAAATCAATACTATGCAAGTTATTGCTCTGCACACAGAGGTGCCTCAAATCAATACTATGCAAGTTATTGCTCTGCACACAGAGGTGTCTCAAATCAATACTATGCAAGTTATTGCTCTGCACACAGAGGTGTCTCAAATCAATACTATGCAAGTTATTGCTGTACACACAGTTGTCCTCAAATCAGTAATTGCAGTAACATTCTAAACAATTAGCCTTGTTTTTAATAAGTAAAAACTTTATAAGGACAATGAAAAAGTGCCATGGCCATGAAAAAAAAAAGTTGTATTTATCAAAAGCATCTCTCCCTGTATTTGTACTAAAGGGTGTCTATCAATGCAGGCTGTATTATTATTGTTCTCTTTGTGCCTTTACTTTACAGGCATTTAAAATTACTGTTAAAAAAACAACATTTTCATAAGTCCAGCTTCCATACACTGTAGCTATCAATGGTAGATGCATGTTTTAGTCACACATTTGTAAATATGTCACATTTTGACTCTGGGTATGTTACCAAGTTATTATTATTTATTTATTAGCAGACGCCCTTATCCAGGGCGACTTACAATTGTTACAAGATATCACATTATTTTTTTACATTCAGTTACCCATTTATACAGTTGGGTTTTTACTGGGTTAGCAATCTAGGTAAAGTACCTTGCTCAAGGGTACAGCAGCAGTGTCTCCACCTGGGATTGAACCCACGACCCTCCGGTCAAGAGTCCAGAGCCCTAACCACTACTCCACACTGCTGCCCAGTTACTAATATTACATTTTCTTGGGATGAAGGAAAATATTTTAGTGATTCAAAATAATGGTGTTTAAATTAAACCAAATGTCACAGCCATAACATTTTCTTGGTAAAGTTTCTATAAAAGTTGGATACTACATTATATATTTTGTTCAGACTTTCTCTGCAAAGCTAATTTTTTAAAATGTATGTTCTGGAATAAACATGTTGACCCTTTCTAATAGTAAGTGCCCAGATTAGCGTCATGGACGTGACAGTTCTGGATGTGACTGGTAGTAAACTTGATGAGATTGCAGAGTAATCCCATGTCTTATCATGCACAAGCTAAATATTAATTGAAATCACTGAAGGGCATCAGAGCACATTGTCATGAGACCATATAAACAGATCTCAAGACCAAACAATCACGTCGCTCATCTTAATGGGGATTAAAGTGTTTTCTGTCATCTGCTGGTCTTACATTTTTGTGTTCATGTTAACGCCCCTCCATAGTAAAATGTTAAAATGACAGTTGGTGGCAATGTGCTGAAACACGCACATTTCATTGATTTACTGTAAGATCAACAAAATACACGTACGTTTAAACTGCAGTCTCATCGTGTTAGTTCAGTCACTTCATTCAAAGCACTTGCGTTTCACTTTGCATCTCGTTATTATAACCATTCAGGACGCACTTCAAGAAGCTTTTATTTCTTATTTCTGTGCCAGTTTACATGTTTTTATTTAATAATAGGGGTGCTCTGATAATCGGGAGCCTGTCTGCATGGCACCGATAAGAGGAAATAAAAACACACACACTCGTCTATCTGCAGTATTTTAGCCGATAATGTACACCCATATACATGATTGAATTTCATCCAGCACAGAATTTAATGTTTGCTCAGGCATGCTTACTAATGATGCAAGAACATTGAGACACTCATTTTCCCAGTGCTGTGTAACGTGTGATCACCCTGCAGTAAATAAGTCTCTAAAGAGCCGTGTTTGGATTTTTAATATCTGAAGACAACAATAGGATAGCGAGTTGTGTGCAGAACAGACTTGATGCTGCATTAAATCCAGCGATGGACTGCGAGTAGAATATTATTCTGATGCTTTAAAAAAAAAAAATAGGTTGAATCCTAAATAACACTGATTGTTTAAAATAATAATAATAATAATTATAATTATTTGTAATTGTGTGTCTTGCTCAATCTCATTGGTTGCGGGTGTATTCTGTGGCTTTTTGAAGCTGTAATTGATCATTGTGCTGTCTTGTTTAGTAACTAATTCAAGTTTGACTGAATTTTGTAAGTGGTTATTTTCATGACATGTTTTTGATGAAGTGAACAGTTTAAGCTGTGCTTCATTTTGAAGCAGTGTATGCTTACAATAAGAATGTAACGGCCGCTGTTGTAGTTCACATTGTCTAGACTGAGTTTCTTTTCTACTGTACAGTACAGGTAGAGGTTATGATACGCAGTGCTAGACAGCAAGTGGCTATACAAGTTCATGTCACATTGTAGATGTTTTTTTTCTACAGAATTGTTTTCACTTGTACAAATGCAAAGTGTTATTTTTGTGTGACTGTTGTAAAACAAATGTATAAATTGCTGTCCAGCACACAGTATAATACTACGTTATTCTTTGTATTCATTTTCTGAAGTAAATGCAACACGTAAACAATACCTGTTCATTTTAACATTCATAATTGTAAAACAGTTTCAATTTGGCCCTGGGTCTTGTTCTAGTAGTTTACAATAGCTTACATGCACTGTCTATTATTATCGGTATCGGCCGATATGGGCAGAGAACCATCGACTATCGACATCGGACAAGAAAATCTTTATCAGTGCACCCGAATTACTGCAGCACTTCATGACTGTCACTACATTACTTTATACTCTGAATTACTGCAGCACTTCATCACTGTCAGCACATTACTTTATACTCTGAATTACTGCAGCACTTCATGACTGTCAGCACATTACTTTATACTCTGAATTACTGCAGCACTTCATGACTGTCACTACATTACTTTATACTCTGAATTACTGCAGCACTTCATCACTGTCAGCACATTACTTTATACTCTGAATTACTGCAGCACTTCATGACTGTCAGCACATTACTTTATACTCTGAATTACTGCAGCACTTCATGACTGTCAGCACATTACTTTATACTCTGAATTACTGCAGCACTTCATGACTGTCAGCACATTACTTTATACTCTGAATTACTGCAGCACTTCATGACTGTCAGCACATTACTTTATACTCTGAATTACTGCAGCACTTCATGACTGTCAGCACATTACTTTATACTCTGAATTACTGCAGCACTTCATGACTGTCACTACATTACTTTATACTCTGAATTACTGCAGCACTTCATCACTGTCAGCACATTACTTTATACTCTGAATTACTGCAGCACTTCATGACTGTCACTACATTACTTTATACTCTGAATTACTGCAGCACTTCATGACTGTCACTACATTACTTTATACTCTGAATTACTGCAGCACTTCATGACTGTCAGCACATTACTTTATACTCTGAATTACTGCAGCACTTCATGACTGTCACTACATTACTTTATACTCTGAATTACTGCGGCACTTCATGACTGTCACTACATTACTTTATACTCTGAATTACTGCAGCACTTCATCACTGTCACTACATTACTTTATACACTGAATTACTGCAGCACTTCATGACTGTCACTACATTACTTTATACTCTGAATTACTGCAGCACTTCATCACTGTCACTACATTACTTTATACTCTGAATTACTGCAGCACTTCATGACTGTCAGCACATTACTTTATACTCTGAATTACTGCAGCACTTCATGACTGTCACTACATTACTTTATACTCTGAATTACTGCAGCACTTCATGACTGTCAGCACATTACTTTATACTCTGAATTACTGCAGCACTTCATGACTGCCACTACATTACTTTATACTCTGAATTACTGCAGCACTTCATGACTGTCACTACATTACTTTATACTCTGAATTACTGCAGCACTTCATGACTGTCACTACATTACTTTATACTCTGAATTACTGCAGCACTTCATGACTGTCACTACATTACTTTATACTCTGAATTACTGCAGCACTTCATGACTGTCAGCACATTACTTTATACTCTGAATTACTGCAGCACTTCATGACTGTCAGCACATTACTTTATACTCTGAATTACTGCAGCACTTCATGACTGCCACTACATTACTTTATACTCTGAATTACTGCAGCACTTCATGACTGTCAGCACATTACTTTATACTCTGAATTACTGCAGCACTTCATGACTGTCACTACATTACTTTATACTCTGTATTACTGCAGCACTTCATGACTGTCAGCACATTACTTTATACTCTGAATTACTGCAGCACTTCATGACTGTCAGCACATTACTTTATACTCTGAATTACTGCAGCACTTCATGACTGTCACTACATTACTTTATACTCTGAATTACTGCAGCACTTCATGACTGTCAGCACATTACTTTATACTCTGAATTACTGCAGCACTTCATGACTGTCACTACATTACTTTATACTCTGAATTACTGCAGCACTTCATGACTGTCAGCACATTACTTTATACTCTGAATTACTGCAGCACTTCATGACTGTCACTACATTACTTTATACTCTGAATTACTGCAGCACTTCATGACTGTCACTACATTACTTTATACTCTGAATTACTGCAGCACTTCATGACTGTCAGCACATTACTTTATACTCTGAATTACTGCAGCACTTCATGACTGTCAGCACATTACTTTATACTCTGAATTACTGCAGCACTTCATGACTGTCAGCACATTACTTTATACTCTGAATTACTGCAGCACTTCATGACTGTCAGCACATTAGTTTATACTCTGAATTACTGCAGCACTTCATGACTGTCAGCACATTACTTTATACTCTGAATTACTGCAGCACTTCATGACTGTCACTACATTACTTTATACTCTGAATTACTGCAGCACTTCATGACTGTCACTACATTACTTTATACTCTGAATTACTGCAGCACTTCATGACTGTCACTACATTACTTTATACTCTGAATTACTGCAGCACTTCAGGACTGTCACTACATTACTTTATACTCTGAATTACTGCAGCACTTCATGACTGTCAGCACATTACTTTATACTCTGAATTACTGCAGCACTTCATGACTGTCAGTACATTACTTTATACTCTGAATTACTGCAGCACTTCATGACTGTCAGCACATTACTTTATACTCTGAATTACTGCAGCTCTTCATGACTGTCACTACATTGCTTTATACTCTGAATTACTGCAGCACTTCATGACTGTCAACACATTACTTTATACTCTGAATTACTGCAGCACTTCAGGACTGTCAGCACATTATACTCTGAATTACTGCAGCACTTCATGACTGTCACTACATTACTTTATACTCTGAATTACTGCAGCACTTCATGACTGTCAGCACATTACTTTATACTCTGAATTACTGCTGCACTTCATGATTGTCAGTACATTACTTTATACTGTGAATTACTGCAGCACTTCATGACTGTCAGCACATTACTTTATACTCTGAATTACTGCAGCACTTCATGACTGTCACTACATTACTTTATACTCTGAATTACTGCAGCACTTCATGACTGTCTGCACATTACTTTATACTCTGAATTACTGCAGCACTTCATGACTGTCAGCACATTACTTTATACTCTGAATTACTGCAGCACTTCATGACTGTCACTACATTACTTTATACTCTGAATTACTGCAGCACTTCATGTCTGTCACTACATTACTTTATACTCTGAATTACTGCAGCACTTCATGACTGTCAGTACATTACTTTATACTCTGAATTACTGCAGCACTTCATGACTGTCAGCACATTACTTTATACTCTGAATTACTGCAGCACTTCATGACTGTCAGCACATTATTTTATACTCTGAATTTTTTGTCATAAAACGTCTGCTGCAAATAAAGTAATTTTTGTTGTAGAGGGAAAGAAAAGAGACGAGTGTTCCGGCCCTCTGTTTATATTATTATTTGTATTATTATTGTTTGCGGTGCGGACGAAAAGCTGCCGCCATTATTTTATTTTAAAACCTCGTAGTGATGCGTGACTGATCAGCTACTGATTATTTAACTAGCTGACAGTCCCGCATCCTTACTAAACTCGTGCAGACTGTGGCCGAGGGGTAATAAGATAATTAACAGCTAGTTAACCCCTCGTCCAGAGTATAAAAGCCTCCAGCTTTCCTTGTTTGGAGTGGTGTAGAACGAGTGAGGAGTCAGGAGGTAAGAGAGAATTCAAAGTAAACAATTGCTATACGTTCTGGCTCTAAACCAGCACGATACTTGTTTGTTTGGCCAACGTGCCCCTTTGTTTTGTTTAAGTCTTTTATTTCCTATTGTTTAATAAATGAACTGAACGCCGCAGCGTTTCAGTGTTGCCCCGCCAGTACCTGTTTGTTTTGGTTTTGTGTTTCTGGTCTGACGTCATGCACTGCAAGCCATCATGTTCACAGTCTCCTATTTAAAATAACACATCTGCAATCATTTCAGTCTTGAATGCAGAAAATATCTATAAACAGATGTGGCAATGAATTAACAAAGTGAAGTGAAACAAGTCAGAGTTTTAGCTTTAAAACTCCTACATAAGTTGAGTTTTTTTGTGCATTTTCAAATTAACACTTGAACCGCCAAGATTTCTGACGAGTTACAACCGCCACAGCGGGTCATTAAAACAGCTTCGATATGAAAATGAAAAACAATCAGATACAACTTCATATTTTTATTTGTGAACACCATATATAACATTTGCACAGCAAAAAAACTGTATAGCACATACATAAATATGAAAACTGTAATACACATTACACAATAAACTACTGTGTAAACAGGTGTAGAAAGCTGTATGCACATACAAAATTATAAAAAATAACTAGTTCTAAAAATAAAACAAAAATATAACATAACAAGCGACATGAATGCGCTTTGAGGGAATCAGAGTTCAAAGGCACATCTATTACAGCTGTCTAATTAGTACAATCCACACAGAAAACACACTTTTCAACGTTACCAGTGCATGTGCCACAGACTGCCTCTTCACAACGGGCGCAGGCTTCCAGTGTTTTGTTTCTGTTGCATTTAGCAGCCTGGCCTTGTCTTTTCCTCCGTGTGCCAGTGGCTGCAGCGCTGGCTGAAGGTTGAGGGGCATTTGCAAGCCGGATTGCACTTCTCTTATCAAAATGTTTCTGCCGCAGCTCCAGGGCTAGCTGCAGAATGAAGTTCCTCCGGGAGATTGTGTTCCCGGTGCACTCCTTGTGCAAAACAAAAGCCAGGTCCAAAACATAAAAAAAACAGCCACAGGCCACCTGCGAGAAGCACCTTTGACAGAATACTGCCGTGCCATTTGATCAAGTACATCCACACCATACTCCGTTGTGTTGTAAAATGAAACACACTCTGGCTTTCGTTTAGCTTTGTCCTGATGGTCACTGATTTATGCAGAGAGCTTAGAATTAATAATAATAATAATAATAATAATAATAATAATAATAATAATAATAATAATAATAATAATAATAATAATAATAATAGTAGTAGTAATAATAATAATAATAATAATATATGATGTGTAGAATGACTTTCATCAGTGTTTCAAGCACTCAACAGGATTATAATAGGCGGTTGTATTGCAATGTTTTACTGTTCTGTATTTAATATGCATTTTTTGTAAATGGCCCCGACATTTAATCTCAACCTTGTGGGATAAGCCATTACAAAGAAACATTTCAAGAATAATGTCTCATATAAGATTGTTAGTGATATGAGCGAGTTTCTGAAAATTTGCTCGGTGATTTCATTTCCTGCAAAGGGTGAAAGTGCTATTTTAATGATATTTCTGTAAGTTTCAGTAGTTTGACGTGTACAAAAGCAGCTGACAGCAGTTACATCATTATATAATAATTGGATTGTTAGGGAACTCGTAAATAAATGACCTACCTGCTTGAAAAATCATACTGTTAGTTGGATGGGAAAATGTTTATTTGCATGTAAATCATTTTATTATGTGAAGATTGGAACTAAGTTTTAGGCTACCAATAATCAGGATAATAATTAGAATTAATAGTAGAAGATGCTGAACTGGAAAATGCTGCCAATCTGTCTGCGGGGTAGGTTTTCTCTGGAGGGTTCCCAGCCCAGAATAAAGAAAAGGAGACTCTCGCTCTCTAAACTAGGAGGGCTATCCTTGACTGCTCTTGAGAAATATTATTTGGCTGCAAGGCTATATTTGGTGCAATACTGGATTTTCAAAAATTTTAATGCCGGTTGTACCCGGTTGTACCCACATGAAACCATTTTGAAAACTATCTGACTATTCATTCCTACCTGGTCCAAAAAACAGCAAAACAGCTGCTATAAATCATTCACATGTGAACGATGATGTCATGGTGACGGTAGACGCCCATTTTAAGGCGTTTTAAACAACCATTGGTTGTTTACCAAATGACTGACATCTCCAAAGGCTCCAACAACCAATCAGGGATGGTTTTATATACTTTCAAAACAAAAGTAGTTAGACAGAAAGCTAGATGAGTTAGTTTATTTATTTTTTCTCTGTCTGGAGATTTGGCGATCACAAGTACAAGCTTACCAGAAAACAAAATATCAACTGTCGTGAAATATTCACAGGATAAACATCAGAGATGACCGTCCAATCAAAATGCATTGCACTGAAGCCCCAGCCCAAGAGAAATACATTTTATTATGAGGTGCAGCATTTCAGTATCTTAGGTTTCGGTTTAGACGACTGGTATATACCATGATTTTAAAGTGCAGCATTACTGGAGAGCAGACTAAATTGCTTTACAGTACCAAGAATGCTTACCGACTGTGGCAAAGTGGTTTGCAGTGTACAGGTGCAGGAGTGATGTGGTGTGTAATTATCAGACAGAGATTTGTAATCCAGTTGGAAGTCATTTATTTTTAACAATCCAGATCTGGTGACCAAATAATGATCCCTGGCAATACACAGCAATGTGTAGAGCACGGGGTAAATAATAACGGGTTTGCAGTCTCAAATAAAACACACAAGTATCCCTCCTACAATATAAATACACGGTCACCAGTCCTGGGTGCGTGCTGTAGTGCTCGTGGTGGGTTGTACAGGTTTATCAGTGACAATAGTGCAGTGCTGTTCCAGGTTTTGTGCTGGCCCTTGGCAACAGCTCTGGAATGTGTTAGCCATCTATTAATACAACAACAATTATAGGCAAAATAAAACACTCACGATAAGTTATCACGATACTGCACAGGTCCTTCCAGGTTATTTTCTCGTAACCAAAGCGAAGGAACAGATTGCGATTCTCCGTCCCCATTCATGCCGTCACACATGACCCCTTGGTAAACGAGTGCAGCTGCCCCTCCAATCTGCGACTGCCACGTCTTTTCCCTTCCAGGTCAATGAGTTAATTAACCGGAGTTCCACCCCCTTTCTAGCTGGCCCTTGAACCCTGGGAAAGAACTGTCGGGCCAGCCCGTCCAAGGTACAACTCTGTTCTCGCTACTTATCGCACTGACAGGTCAAGAGGGAGATTTACCACCAAGAATCACTGTGTTTCTGTCACACTGACCCAAAAGAAAACTTTAATTTTTATTACAGAAAGTGTTGATGAGTTGTCAGATCTGTCTGATGTTGAACTTCTTCACATTACGCAGCCATCAAACAATTTGGTGTAAAATGATCCTGATACACAAGTCGAAAGTCACGTTCTGTCAGTCAGACCTCAAACAGGTAGAATGTTCACCGGAGCGGAAGGGTTAAAAGCAGCAGGAGATGGTGCCTCCCTTCCAAATCGAGGCAGATCATTCCACACCTGTGGGGCTCTGAAGCTGAACGCTCTGCCACCTGCCTGCTTTCTCTGTGTCCTTGGAATACTTGTCATGGGTAAGAAAATACATGGGAGTTACTGTTTACATTTCCATGTGAGACGAGTTGTCAGACAGATGTGTAAATGAAGACAATAACACCTGTTTCTTGAAACATCTGATTTGCATGTTCTCAATGCTCCGCTCCATTTCTGATGACAGAATGAAATCTTAATTGGCACGGAATGACCACCTTGGAGTAGAAACACACAAATGACAGGCTTGCTGTTGATTTAAACACTTCCGCCTCTGTGTTTTGGGAGGGGAAATGTCTTCACACAAGGGGTGGTTGATATGATGTCATCGGGCACGCACTGCAGTTCAGGGGCTATGTGCGCACATACGGGGCCAAAGCCAGCCTAGGTCTGTGCTCAAGTGTAAACGGGCTCAAATGATAGGAATCTTAATCTGATAGACCCTGTGACAAAGCACGAATGAATCTGAATCAACAATCTCCCTCTCGACCTGTGAGAGCACTGTACAGCAGGAATTGCGTGCCCCGTACTGAATGTTTCGGCAGTTCATTCCGGGGGCAGTCGGAAGCCGGCCATTCAGGAAAGGGATGGCGTCACGGTACCAGGAGTCCCCGCCCTAGTACGGTAAGCAAAGTTTCATTCATGAATTGGAAGAGACGTGATTGAACTAGCTATCGGAGGGGGCGGGGCTGAGGGTACCTTAGGGGGATGTGATGTCATAATCGGTTCCTTTGTTGTGGTTGATGGGAGGAAACGAGGACTGTTTGGAGCGAGGGTTAAGTGCTTTGTGTTTGTTTTGCAACCGTGTGTCTCTTATCATTCTCAGAATAATTAACCCTTTGCGGTCCTATGTCGGACCTGGTCGGACATTGCAATTATTCCTATCCGGTCCAATGTGGGACCCTGTCCGACATCATCAAAAAAACACAAATAACGGGTTTCTAGTCGTTTTTTCTCCGGAAAAAGCCGAGAAAACCATTCAATGGCCGAGTGGGAGCGACAGGAGCCGAGACAAGCCGATAAAAATAAAAAAAAGGACGTATCTCATGAATAGTCATACTTGCCCCTGGCATCGGATAGGGGCAATCATAAGGAAACAAGCTGACTGATACTGTATCAGCGCACAGAGAATATTACGGACATTTGCAGAGCTTTTTTGAGATGTTATAGTAATAAAATAATGACTTGGATCACGTTATTGAGGAGTTTGGTGATAAAATGAGTGATCAGGAGATGATTGATCGGTATGTATGATTATTATTATTATTATTATTATTATTATTATTATTATTATTTATTTATTTATTTATTTATTTATTAGCATATGTGAAAGCTATAGCAAACGAAAGGGTGGGGCGGGGCTGGAGATGCCTAATGAGTGCTTTGTTGATATGCAGGGCCTTTATTGTTCAAGAAATAAAAAGGAACTTGAACCGTGAACTTTGGGTTTGTCCTTGTCTGGAGCACCTGCATCACCCTTTCACTACTCACTACAACCCACACATTCACAGACCCTGAGTCAGTTCAGGTCCGAGCTGTAAGTGTAAACACACCGATAGAGAACAGATCGTAATACTTCATTTCATTTTCTGCTTTCAGGACTGCCTTATCCTGGTGAAAGCCAAGGAACAAAGATGGAGTTGGTACCTATCTGCATTAAACAGGAGATGCCTGAACTGCAGCCTGTCCACATGAAAGAAGAGACTGAACTGGAGCCTGTCCACATGAAAGAAGAGACTGAACTGGAGCCTGTCCACATGAAAGAAGAGACTGAACTGGAGTCTGTCCACATTAAAGAAGAGACTGAACTGGGGCCTGTCCACATTAAAGAAGAGACTGAACTGGAGCCTGTCCACATTAAAGAAGAGACTGAACTGGAGCCTGTCCACATTAAAGAAGAAGAGACTGAACTGGAGCCTGTCCACATTAAAGAAGAAGAGACTGAACTGGAGCCTGTCCACATTAAAGAGGAAGAGACTGAACTGGAGCCTGTCCACATTAAAGAAGAGACTGAACTGGAGCCTGTGCACATGAAAGAGGAGACTGAACTGGAGCCTGTCCACATTAAAGAAGAAGAGACTGAACTGGAGCCTGTCCACATTAAAGAGGAAGAGGCTGAACTGGAGCCTGTCCACATTAAAGAGGAGACTGAACTGGAGCCTGTCCACATTAAAGAAGAGGCTGAACTGGAGCCTGTCCACATTAAAGAAGAGACTGAACTGGAGCCTGTCCACATTAAAGAAGAGACTGAACTGGAGCCTGTCCACATTGAAGGGGAATCTGTTGACTTGTTTAAGGATACAGAAAATATATCCTGGCCAAAGATATTACATCAGTGTAATAAATGTGGGCAGAGCTTCAGCAAGCCAGGAAGCCTAAAAACACACCAGCAGAGTCACACTGGAGAGAAGCCGCACCACTGTACTGAATGTGGAAAGAGCTTCCGTGAGTTAGCAGTCCTAAAAAGACACCAGCGACTTCACACTGGAGAGAAGCCGTATCAATGTACTGTATGTGGGAAGTGCTTCAATGCGTCAGGAAGCCTAAAAAGACACCAGCGACTTCACACTGGAGAGAAGCCATATCAATGTACTGAATGTGGGAAAAGCTTCACTGAGAAAGGAAAACTAAACAAACACCAGCGAATTCACACTGGAGAGAAGCCGTATCAATGTACTGAATGTGGGAAGAGCTTTAGTGCGTCAGGAAACCTAAAAAAACACCAGCGAATTCACACTGGAGAGAAGCCGTATCAATGTACTGAATGTGGAAAGCGCTTCACTGACAAAGGAACTCGAAACAAACACCAGCTAATTCACACTGGAGAGAAGCTGTATCAGTGTATTGAATGTGGGAAGAGTTTCACGGAGTCAGGAAGCCTAAAAAGACACCATCGATTTCACACTAGAGAGAAGCCGTATCAATGTACTGAATGTGGAAAGCGCTTCACTGAGAAAGGAACACTAAACAAACACCAGCGAATTCACACTGGAGAGAAGCCGTATCAATGTACTGAATGTGGGAAGTGCTTCAATGCGTCAGGAAACCTAAAAACACACCAGCGACTTCACACTAGAGAGAAGCCGTATCAATGTACTGAATGTGGAAAGCGCTTCATTGACAAAGGAACACTAAACAAACACCAGCGAATTCACACTGGAGAGAAGCCGTATCAATGTACTGAATGTGGGAAGTGCTTCAATGCGTCAGGAAACCTAAAAACACACCAGCGACTTCACACTAGAGAGAAGCCATATCAATGTATTGAATGTGGAGAGAGCTTCACTAACAAAGGAAAACTAGAAAAACATCAGAGAATTCACACCGGAGAGAAGCCACACCACTGTACTGACTGTGGGAAGAGCTTCAATGTGTCAGGAAAACTAAAAATACACCAGCGCATTCACACTGGAGAGAAGCCATATCAATGTATTGAATGTGGAAAGAGCTTCACTGACAAAGGAAAATTAAAAAAACACCAGCGAATTCACACTGGAGAGAAGCCGTATCACTGTGTTGAATGTGGAGAGAGCTTCAGTGAGTCAGGAAACCTAAATAAACACCAGCGCAGTCACACTGGAGAGAAGCCGTATCACTGTGTTGAATGTGGGGAGAGCTTTAGGCAGTCAGGAACACTAAAAACACACCAGCGCAGTCACACTGGAGAGAAGCCGTATCATTGTGTTGAATGTGGGGAGAGCTTTAGGCAGTCAGGAACACTAAATAAACACCAGCGCAGTCACACTGGAGAGAAGCCGTATCACTGTGTTGAATGTGGGGAGAGCTTTAGGCAGTCAGGAACACTAAAAACACACCAGCGCAGTCACACTGGAGAGAAGCCGTATCATTGTGTTGAATGTGGGGAGAGCTTTAGGCAGTCAGGAACACTAAAAACACACCAGCGCAGTCACACTGGAGAGAAGCCGTATCACTGTGTTGAATGTGGGGAGAGCTTTAGGCAGTCAGGAACACTAAAAACACACCAGCGCAGTCACACTGGAGAGAAGCCGTATCATTGTGTTGAATGTGGGGAGAGCTTTAGGCAGTCAGGAACACTAAAAACACACCAGCGCAGTCACACTGGAGAGAAGCCGTATCACTGTGTTGAATGTGGGGAGAGCTTTAGGCAGTCAGGAACACTAAAAGAACACCAGCGCAGTCACACTGGAGAGAAGCCGTATCATTGTGTTGAATGTGGGGAGAGCTTTAGGCAGTCAGGAACACTAAAAACACACCAGCGCAGTCACACTGGAGAGAAGCCGTATCATTGTGTTGAATGTGGGGAGAGCTTTAGGCAGTCAGGAACACTAAAAACACACCAGCGCAGTCACACTGGAGAGAAGCCGTATCATTGTGTTGAATGTGGGGAGAGCTTTAGGCAGTCAGGAACACTAAAAACACACCAGCGCAGTCACACTGGAGAGAAGCCGTATCACTGTGTTGAATGTGGGGAGAGCTTTAGGCAGTCAGGAACACTAAAAACACACCAGCGAATTCACACTGGATCCAGCCTCCCTCCTCTCCCAGTCCCTCGCCTCTCCACCCTGCTTGCTTGAGTGTGTGGAGAGCTGTCTGATTCCTTGTCTCTCTCTCTCACCCTGCAGTAAATGAAGGGGGTCCCCAGGAGTGAGCCAGCCTGAATCCAGAGACACTGAGAAGGGGAGCATGTCAAACTGAAGGAGACAGACCCATTCTTTCAGAATGAACTGCATTGGAAATTAATCTCACTTATCATGCTGTGAGGATTTATGCCAAGCTTGTTTCTGTGAACACATTAAACAACGTTGCCGATTAACACATCATATTTTTAAAATACCATTACTGTACCAGTGTCGGTGAGAAAAGAAGTAAATTATTTAAAAGAATCTAAAACTAAAACTCTCTTCATGGGTGTGGCAGCAGTGTGCCCTTCATATTACTAGAATGGCCTGTAAGCTATTGCACCAGTGCAAGCACAAGCTGAAACAACCTTTTTTTCTTTTTTTTTTATTTCACGTGGTGCAAACTTTGCACTGGAGCAAGTGCTGTTTTGGGTTTGAATGAACTTGACTGCTTTGAGTGTTTAAAGGGCACATACAGACCTTTTATTTTATTGTGTTACATGTTCCCATGTGTTTACGTAAGGTGTTTATTGTTTTCATTTTTTTATACATTTTGACCACTTTTTTAAACTTTTAAATTGCATTCCCTGCCTCAAGATGGCTTCCCATGTACCTACATGGACCTCTCAGAACTACATTTCCCATCATCCTCCTCCTGCTCACATATGTAACTGAGATGAATTTACCAGTGAGCAGGAGGATGATGGGAAATGTAGTTCTGAGAGGTCCTTGAGGCAGTGAATGCAATTTAAAAGTTTAAAAAAGTGGTCAAAATATAAAAATAAAACAACAAATTAAACAATACGTACACCTTCTGTAAGCAGTTGTAGACACATGGGAACATGCGACACAATCAAATAAAAAGGTCCTTATGCACCCTTTAAGTACTGAGAACCTCCAAGCTTGTTGTATACTGGAGCCCTGCTTCAATGCAGTGGGATTGAAATACAATTCCTATCATTTTTATTGTGTAAATTGCTGTGTGTGCAATTATGACAGACCCACAATATCAGAGCTGTATAAATATACTGTAAAGCATGAAAGGTTTGCAAGTAAAAGAGTCATAAAAGTTGCATTTACTCAAATCTGCAATACATACATGCTACAACATTACCATCATTACTACAGTCATAGTTATACAGTTTATGAATAATTGATATAAACAATCTGCAGAGTGAAGTTGCCTCAGACTGTTTGACAGAAAGATAGCTGGTGCTTTTGTGGAATCACCATTAGCTGTTTATTCCTTTTGGGCAAAATATGGCTTGTTTGCTTGTATTTTGTATCAGTATGATATCATTAGAGTGACAATGCAGTACATCCAAAGGCAGGCTTAGTTATTTATAAAGGATTTCATTGACGTTGAGTTTGAGTTCCTGTATGTTTTCCAGTATCTGTGTGTATAAAGGGCACATTATTATGTTTCCATTACCTCTGTATGTAAAAGGTTTGTCATTGTTTAAACTGTTAATGATTCCTGAGATACAGATCTGCAGTGGAACTGAACAAACCCAAGAGAGACATTGAAAAAGGGGAAGATGCTGCTGTTTGTGGTGAATATTCCCTGAAGATGATATTAATACATGAAAGTGTATTATAAATGTAACTGGACAGATTAATGCAATCTCTGTGTCTTGAAGAAAAAGGGCTCCTTTCCTGCAGACACACTGAACTGTGTGACCCCTGAACTAGGTGAGCAGGACTGGGTGGCATCTGGACTGGATTAGGCTAAAAGGACAGTTGAATTCTGTACAGATAATTCACAGCGGCAACAAGAAGCGGTTTGACGCGAGGAAGACATAAAGCATCGATGTCCTAGCGGAAAAGGACATTAAACATCAAAGGACTGAGTTTTAAGGTGCAAGATGAACAAATGACCAATGCAGATAGCAACCTAGCATAGAGAAATGCTATAAATATTCAAGCAAAACTAAACATGTTGTGCTCCACTTTGATTGCTAAACTAATTGCTGTCACTCTGTTATGCCAAGCTGCAACTCCAGGACTGTGACTGAGAACACGACCCAAAAAGGGAAGGCAAGCTAGTAAACGAGCAAATGCAGAGAGACTGAGTTTGCTGTAAGCCAGTATAGTTCCAGTTGCGTTTTCCTCTCATGAAACTAAATTAATTAATTGTAACACTATCACGTACAATTGAAATGTTAATTGTTTAGTTTGCACACCTTGTGTGTGAAATAACGTTTTAGTGAAACTTGATTAAGTAACTATAAGTAATCTATCTCATAGTTGGATGAAGAATGTATTTTAAAGTAATCTTGCTATATCGTTAAACAATTTACTATTAGTAAGCTTTAGTGTGATCTATTGTAAGATTGTCTGACCCATTTCAGTTTAGGCTGTATGTGTGTGTGTGTGAGTGTAAGCAGTGTCATATTTCACTGGCCCTGCTAGCTGCTTTAACGCAGGCTGAGAGCTTTGACTTTATGACTGTTATGCTTAGAAAACCAAGAGATTGACTTAATGACTTTTGTGATTTCTGTTTAATATTTGTGCTCTGAATACAATACTACTATTGATGAAACATTCCTTGTGTCTAGAGTGTGTATGTGGGTTCATAGTAAATCCTCAATCGTGTAAAACATCAAATAGGTTTTATAAGAGAACTAATCAATCTAGATAAAACTCTAAACTCTCAATTATAGAATTGTTCTTAGAGGCTTTGTGAAATGAGAAATGGGATTACCTCTGTGTCATGGAATTCCTTTGCTAGTGTATCATGATGTAAGCCCTGGAGTGTGGGCTCAGTCTTCATGAAATGAGAAATGGAATTCCTTTGCTAGTGTCTCATGATGTAAGCCCTGGAGTGTGGGCTCAGTCTTCATGAAATGAGAAATGGAATTCCTTTGCTAGTGTATCATGATGTAAGTCCTGGAGTGTGGGCTCAGTCTTCATGAAATGAGAAATGGAATTCCTTTGCTAGTGTATCATGATGTAAGCCCTGGAGTGTGGGCTCAGTCTTCATGAAATGAGAAATGGAATTCCTTTGCTAGTGTATCATGATGTAAGTCCTGGAGTGTGGGCTCAGTCTTCATGAAATGAGAAATGGAATTCCTTTGCTAGTGTATCATGATGTAAGCCCTGGAGTGTGGGCTCAGTCTTCATGAAATGAGAAATGGAATTCCTTTGCTAGTGTCTCATGATGTAAGCCCTGGAGTGTGGGCTCAGTCTTCATGAAATGAGAAATGGAATTCCTTTGCTAGTGTCTCATGATGTAAGCCCTGGAGTGTGGGCTCAGTCTTCATGAAATGAGAAATGGAATTCCTTTGCTAGTGTATCATGATGTAAGCCCTGGAGTGTGGGCTCAGTCTTCATGAAATGAGAAATGGGATTCCTTTGCTAGTGTATCATGATGTAAGCCCTGGAGTGTGGGCTCAGTCTTCATGAAATGAGAAATGGAATTCCTTTGCTAGTGTCTCATGATGTAAGCCCTGGAGTGTGGGCTCAGTCTTCATGAAATGAGAAATGGGATTCCTTTGCTAGTGTATCATGATGTAAGCCCTGGAGTGTGGGCTCAGTCTTCATGAAATGAGAAATGGAATTCCTTTGCTAGTGTCTCATGATGTAAGCCCTGGAGTGTGGGCTCAGTCTTCATGAAATGAGAAATGGAATTCCTTTGCTAGTGTATCATGATGTAAGCCCTGGAGTGTGGGCTCAGTCTTCATGAAATGAGAAATGGAATTCCTTTGCTAGTGTCTCATGATGTAAGCCCTGGAGTGTGGGCTCAGTCTTCATGAAATGAGAAATGTGATTCCTTTGCTAGTGTATCATGATGTAAGCCCTGGAGTGTGGGCTCAGTCTTCATGAAATGAGAAATGGAATTCCTTTGCTAGTGTCTCATGATGTAAGCCCTGGAGTGTGGGCTCAGTCTTCATGAAATGAGAAAAGGAATTCCTTTGCTAGTGTCTCATGATGTAAGCCCTGGAGTGTGGGCTCAGTCTTCATGAAATGAGAAATGGGATTCCTTTGCTAGTGTCTCATGATGTAAGCCCTGGAGTGTGGGCTCAGTCTTCATGAAATGAGAAATGGAATTCCTTTGCTAGTGTATCATGATGTAAGCCCTGGAGTGTGGGCTCAGTCTTCATGAAATGAGAAATGGAATTCCTTTGCTAGTGTATCATGATGTAAGCCCTGGAGTGTGGGCTCAGTCTTCATGAAATGAGAAATGGGATTCCTTTGCTAGTGTATCATGATGTAAGCCCTGGAGTGTGGGCTCAGTCTTCATGAAATGAGAAATGGAATTCCTTTGCTAGTGTATCATGATGTAAGCCCTGGAGTGTGGGCTCAGTCTTCATGAAATGAGAAATGGGATTCCTTTGCTAGTGTATCATGATGTAAGCCCTGGAGTGTGGGCTCAGTCTTCATGAAATGAGAAATGGAATTCCTTTGCTAGTGTATCATGATGTAAGCCCTGGAGTGTGGGCTCAGTCTTCATGAAATGAGAAATGGGATTCCCTCTGTATCATGGAATTCCTTTGCTAGTGTCTCATGATGTAAGCCCTGGAGTGTGGGCTCAGTCTTCATGAAATGAGAAATGGAATTCCTTTGCTAGTGTATCATGATGTAAGCCGTGGAGTGTGGGCTCAGTCTTCATGAAATGAGAAATGGAATTCCTTTGCTAGTGTATCATGATGTAAGCCCTGGAGTGTGGGCTCAGTCTTCATGAAATGAGAAATGTGATTCCTTTGCTAGTGTATCATGATGTAAGCCCTGGAGTGTGGGCTCAGTCTTCATGAAATGAGAAATGGAATTCCTTTGCTAGTGTCTCATGATGTAAGCCCTGGAGTGTGGGCTCAGTCTTCATGAAATGAGAAAAGGAATTCCTTTGCTAGTGTCTCATGATGTAAGCCCTGGAGTGTGGGCTCAGTCTTCATGAAATGAGAAATGGGATTCCTTTGCTAGTGTCTCATGATGTAAGCCCTGGAGTGTGGGCTCAGTCTTCATGAAATGAGAAATGGAATTCCTTTGCTAGTGTATCATGATGTAAGCCCTGGAGTGTGGGCTCAGTCTTCATGAAATGAGAAATGGAATTCCTTTGCTAGTGTATCATGATGTAAGCCCTGGAGTGTGGGCTCAGTCTTCATGAAATGAGAAATGGGATTCCTTTGCTAGTGTATCATGATGTAAGCCCTGGAGTGTGGGCTCAGTCTTCATGAAATGAGAAATGGAATTCCTTTGCTAGTGTATCATGATGTAAGCCCTGGAGTGTGGGCTCAGTCTTCATGAAATGAGAAATGGGATTCCTTTGCTAGTGTATCATGATGTAAGCCCTGGAGTGTGGGCTCAGTCTTCATGAAATGAGAAATGGAATTCCTTTGCTAGTGTATCATGATGTAAGCCCTGGAGTGTGGGCTCAGTCTTCATGAAATGAGAAATGGGATTCCCTCTGTATCATGGAATTCCTTTGCTAGTGTCTCATGATGTAAGCCCTGGAGTGTGGGCTCAGTCTTCATGAAATGAGAAATGGAATTCCTTTGCTAGTGTATCATGATGTAAGCCGTGGAGTGTGGGCTCAGTCTTCATGAAATGAGAAATGGAATTCCTTTGCTAGTGTATCATGATGTAAGCCCTGGAGTGTGGGCTCAGTCTTCATGAAATGAGAAATGGAATTCCTTTGCTAGTGTCTCATGATGTAAGCCCTGGAGTGTGGGCTCAGTCTTCATGAAATGAGAAATGTGTTTCCTTTGCTAGTGTATCATGATGTAAGCCCTGGAGTGTGGGCTCAGTCTTCATGAAATGAGAAATGGGATTCCTTTGCTAGTGTATCATGATGTAAGCCCTGGAGTGTGGGCTCAGTCTTCATGAAATGAGAAATGGAATTCCTTTGCTAGTGTATCATGATGTAAGCCCTGGAGTGTGGGCTCAGTCTTCATGAAATGAGAAATGGGATTCCCTCTGTATCATGGAATTCCTTTGCTAGTGTATCATGATGTAAGCCCTGGAGTGTGGGCTCAGTCCTCATGAAATGAGAAATGGAATTCCTTTGCTAGTGTCTCATGATGTAAGTCCTGGAGTGTGGGCTCAGTCTTCATGAAATGAGAAATGGAATTCCTTTGCTAGTGTCTCATGATGTAAGCCCTGGAGTGTGGGCTCAGTCTTCATGAAATGAGAAATGGAATTCCTTTGCTAGTGTCTCATGATGTAAGCCCTGGAGTGTGGGCTCAGTCTTCATGAAATGAGAAATGGAATTCCTTTGCTAGTGTCTCATGATGTAAGCCCTGGAGTGTGGGCTCAGTCTTCATGAAATGAGAAATGGAATTCCTTTGCTAGTGTATCATGATGTAAGCCCTGGAGTGTGGGCTCAGTCTTCATGAAATGAGAAATGGGATTCCTTTGCTAGTGTATCATGATGTAAGCCCTGGAGTGTGGGCTCAGTCTTCATGAAATGAGAAATGGAATTCCTTTGCTAGTGTCTCATGATGTAAGCCCTGGAGTGTGGGCTCAGTCTTCATGAAATGAGAAATGGGATTCCTTTGCTAGTGTATCATGATGTAAGCCCTGGAGTGTGGGCTCAGTCTTCATGAAATGAGAAATGGAATTCCTTTGCTAGTGTCTCATGATGTAAGCCCTGGAGTGTGGGCTCAGTCTTCATGAAATGAGAAATGGAATTCCTTTGCTAGTGTATCATGATGTAAGCCCTGGAGTGTGGGCTCAGTCTTCATGAAATGAGAAATGGAATTCCTTTGCTAGTGTCTCATGATGTAAGCCCTGGAGTGTGGGCTCAGTCTTCATGAAATGAGAAATGGAATTCCTTTGCTAGTGTATCATGATGTAAGTCCTGGAGTGTGGGCTCAGTCTTCATGAAATGAGAAATGGAATTCCTTTGCTAGTGTGTCATGATATAACCCTGGAGTGTGTGCTCAGTCTTCATGAAATGAGAAATGGGATTCCCTCTGTATCATGGAATTCCTTTGCTAGTGTCTCATGATGTAAGCCCTGGAGTGTGGGCTCAGTCTTCATGAAATGAGAAATGGAATTCCTTTGCTAGTGTATCATGATGTAAGCCCTGGAGTGTGGGCTCAGTCTTCATGAAATGAGAAATGGAATTCCTTTGCTAGTGTCTCATGATGTAAGCCCTGGAGTGTGGGCTCAGTCTTCATGAAATGAGAAATGTGATTCCTTTGCTAGTGTATCATGATGTAAGCCCTGGAGTGTGGGCTCAGTCTTCATGAAATGAGAAATGGAATTCCTTTGCTAGTGTCTCATGATGTAAGCCCTGGAGTGTGGGCTCAGTCTTCATGAAATGAGAAAAGGAATTCCTTTGCTAGTGTCTCATGATGTAAGCCCTGGAGTGTGGGCTCAGTCTTCATGAAATGAGAAATGGGATTCCTTTGCTAGTGTCTCATGATGTAAGCCCTGGAGTGTGGGCTCAGTCTTCATGAAATGAGAAATGGAATTCCTTTGCTAGTGTATCATGATGTAAGCCCTGGAGTGTGGGCTCAGTCTTCATGAAATGAGAAATGGAATTCCTTTGCTAGTGTATCATGATGTAAGCCCTGGAGTGTGGGCTCAGTCTTCATGAAATGAGAAATGGGATTCCTTTGCTAGTGTATCATGATGTAAGCCCTGGAGTGTGGGCTCAGTCTTCATGAAATGAGAAATGGAATTCCTTTGCTAGTGTATCATGATGTAAGCCCTGGAGTGTGGGCTCAGTCTTCATGAAATGAGAAATGGGATTCCTTTGCTAGTGTATCATGATGTAAGCCCTGGAGTGTGGGCTCAGTCTTCATGAAATGAGAAATGGAATTCCTTTGCTAGTGTATCATGATGTAAGCCCTGGAGTGTGGGCTCAGTCTTCATGAAATGAGAAATGGGATTCCCTCTGTATCATGGAATTCCTTTGCTAGTGTCTCATGATGTAAGCCCTGGAGTGTGGGCTCAGTCTTCATGAAATGAGAAATGGAATTCCTTTGCTAGTGTATCATGATGTAAGCCGTGGAGTGTGGGCTCAGTCTTCATGAAATGAGAAATGGAATTCCTTTGCTAGTGTATCATGATGTAAGCCCTGGAGTGTGGGCTCAGTCTTCATGAAATGAGAAATGGAATTCCTTTGCTAGTGTCTCATGATGTAAGCCCTGGAGTGTGGGCTCAGTCTTCATGAAATGAGAAATGTGTTTCCTTTGCTAGTGTATCATGATGTAAGCCCTGGAGTGTGGGCTCAGTCTTCATGAAATGAGAAATGGGATTCCTTTGCTAGTGTATCATGATGTAAGCCCTGGAGTGTGGGCTCAGTCTTCATGAAATGAGAAATGGAATTCCTTTGCTAGTGTATCATGATGTAAGCCCTGGAGTGTGGGCTCAGTCTTCATGAAATGAGAAATGGGATTCCCTCTGTATCATGGAATTCCTTTGCTAGTGTATCATGATGTAAGCCCTGGAGTGTGGGCTCAGTCCTCATGAAATGAGAAATGGAATTCCTTTGCTAGTGTCTCATGATGTAAGTCCTGGAGTGTGGGCTCAGTCTTCATGAAATGAGAAATGGAATTCCTTTGCTAGTGTCTCATGATGTAAGCCCTGGAGTGTGGGCTCAGTCTTCATGAAATGAGAAATGGAATTCCTTTGCTAGTGTCTCATGATGTAAGCCCTGGAGTGTGGGCTCAGTCTTCATGAAATGAGAAATGGAATTCCTTTGCTAGTGTATCATGATGTAAGCCCTGGAGTGTGGGCTCAGTCTTCATGAAATGAGAAATGGGATTCCCTCTGTATCATGGAATTCCTTTGCTAGTGTATCATGATGTAAGCCCTGGAGTGTGGGCTCAGTCCTCATGAAATGAGAAATGGAATTCCTTTGCTAGTGTCTCATGATGTAAGTCCTGGAGTGTGGGCTCAGTCTTCATGAAATGAGAAATGGAATTCCTTTGCTAGTGTCTCATGATGTAAGCCCTGGAGTGTGGGCTCAGTCTTCATGAAATGAGAAATGGAATTCCTTTGCTAGTGTCTCATGATGTAAGCCCTGGAGTGTGGGCTCAGTCTTCATGAAATGAGAAATGGAATTCCTTTGCTAGTGTATCATGATGTAAGCCCTGGAGTGTGGGCTCAGTCTTCATGAAATGAGAAATGGGATTCCCTCTGTATCATGGAATTCCTTTGCTAGTGTCTCATGATGTAAGTCCTGGAGTGTGGGCTCAGTCTTCATGAAATGAGAAATGGAATTCCTTTGCTAGTGTCTCATGATGTAAGCCCTGGAGTGTGGGCTCAGTCTTCATGAAATGAGAAATGGAATTCCTTTGCTAGTGTCTCATGATGTAAGCCCTGGAGTGTGGGCTCAGTCTTCATGAAATGAGAAATGGAATTCCTTTGCTAGTGTATCATGATGTAAGCCCTGGAGTGTGGGCTCAGTCTTCATGAAATGAGAAATGGAATTCCTTTGCTAGTGTCTCATGGTGTAAGCCCTGGAGTGTGGGCTCAGTCTTCATGAAATGAGAAAAGGAATTCCTTTGCTAGTGTATCATGATGTAAGCCCTGGAGTGTGGGCTCAGTCTTCATGAAATGAGAAATGGAATTCCTTTGCTAGTGTCTCATGATGTAAGTCCTGGAGTGTGGGCTCAGTCTTCATGAAATGAGAAATGGAATTCCTTTGCTAGTGTCTCATGATGTAAGCCCTGGAGTGTGGGCTCAGTCTTCATGAAATGAGAAATGGAATTCCTTTGGTGTCTCATGATGTAAGCCCTGGAGTGTGGGCTCAGTCTTCATGAAATGAGAAATGGAATTCCTTTGCTAGTGTATCATGATGTAAGCCCTGGAGTGTGGGCTCAGTCTTCATGAAATGAGAAATGGAATTCCTTTGCTAGTGTCTCATGATGTAAGCCCTGGAGTGTGGGCTCAGTCTTCATGAAATGAGAAATGGAATTCCTTTGCTAGTGTCTCATGATGTAAGCCCTGGAGTGTGGGCTCAGTCTTCATGAAATGAGAAATGGAATTCCTTTGCTAGTGTATCATGATGTAAGCCCTGGAGTGTGGGCTCAGTCTTCATGAAATGAGAAATGGAATTCCTTTGCTAGTGTCTCATGGTGTAAGCCCTGGAGTGTGGGCTCAGTCTTCATGAAATGAGAAAAGGAATTCCTTTGCTAGTGTATCATGATGTAAGCCCTGGAGTGTGGGCTCAGTCTTCATGAAATGAGAAATGGAATTCCTTTGCTAGTGTCTCATGATGTAAGTCCTGGAGTGTGGGCTCAGTCTTCATGAAATGAGAAATGGAATTCCTTTGCTAGTGTCTCATGATGTAAGCCCTGGAGTGTGGGCTCAGTCTTCATGAAATGAGAAATGGAATTCCTTTGCTAGTGTCTCATGATGTAAGCCCTGGAGTGTGGGCTCAGTCTTCATGAAATGAGAAATGGAATTCCTTTGCTAGTGTCTCATGATGTAAGCCCTGGAGTGTGGGCTCAGTCTTCATGAAATGAGAAATGGAATTCCTTTGCTAGTGTCTCATGGTGTAAGCCCTGGAGTGTGGGCTCAGTCTTCATGAAATGAGAAAAGGAATTCCTTTGCTAGTGTATCATGATGTAAGCCCTGGAGTGTGGGCTCAGTCTTCATGAAATGAGAAATGGAATTCCTTTGCTAGTGTATCATGATGTAAGCCCTGGAGTGTGGGCTCAGTCTTCATGAAATGAGAAATGGAATTCCTTTGCTAGTGTCTCATGATGTAAGCCCTGGAGTGTGGGCTCAGTCTTCTCTGCTGCCTGCTTGTTCTCAGTGTGTGAGTTCAGCTGCAGTTCCAGTGTCCTGAGCTGGGCTTTGAACACACTGGGGACGCAGCTGAGAACAAGCCTGGCCCACGACTCAGGGGTTTTGTTTTAGATCAGATAACAAGGTGATAAACCTTATACGCATAACACTGTTTTATTGTTTTTACATTTTTTTTCTATGAATTTATTAGGACTCAGAATCTCTTTGCATTCATTGTGTTGCAATTTAGACATTTTCACTTTACGTATTAAAAAGCACAGATAAGTCTATTAGAAATAGACTACAACTCTGGCTAAAGGTTTTGCCTCACTCTGTGGAATGAACTAATTTTGCTTCATAAATTCGAATGAAATCTGCTGAATAATGTTACATGAACACATTGAATTACACACTGCTTTGTAGTTTTCCATATACTGAATGAAAAAGTGACATTTTGAAATCTATGATGAAGTACTGTACTACTATTATGGCATCCAGTAGACACTTGTGATATCCTTGTGTAGTTTCTTTGATTTCACAATGTTAAATAAAAGTTCTGAATTATGTTCATATAGTTGTTTTTTTTTGTTTTGTTTTTAACTATACCAACAAATTCTAGGTGATGCTAAACTTTTGTCTGAGCTGTACATATATATCAGCACTGCCATTACAGTAGAATGTTTAAAGCTTTATATATTGTGTATCAATTGCATCCTGTAAGACAGTGTGAAGTGTAGATCATGCTATTAAAAGAGAACACCTTTACACATTTCACTGTTCAGAAGCCACTAATAAACTTTGCATTGATTTTACACTGAAGTGTTGTGAAGTGTTTTTTCTTTATTGCTTTACTGCTCGGCTCCACTATTTGTGCTGCCTGTCTAGGAGAAGAGAAGTCTATTAATCCAAACAGCATGCAGATTGATTTAGATTGGATCAGGAGCAATGGATCCTCAAACAGGTTTGCACTGTACAGGGATGTCATGCATGCGGAAATGGGAAAAACAACAAACAAAATCCAGCATTACTTTAAAACATTAAGGTCACTGTGACAGGAATGGCTGAGGGTCTGACGTCACGGCAGAAGAAGGGACAACAAAAACAAAAAGGTATGGTGCAGTGGCGCGGGCGCCGTTTTATTTAAAGCAAACAAAAAATAAATAAAATATTCAAACAGAGCAAAATAAAAGGGTAAACAAAAACAAATCACGAACACAAAATAAATCAAACAGGTCAGGCTGGGCAGCTTGCCTTCACTGTTCCTATGTTATTTTCTTTTAGTTTCGTTTTCAATCTCCGTCTTGCTCTCTCCGCACCTACAACACCCACCACGAGCTAGAGAGATGCAGGCTTTTTATAACAGGTGACCATCTCCCGATTAGCAACAAATTAAATCACTTAATTCATTCGGGAGATGGCCACCTTCTGCACGAGTTTTAATTAATTATGTTGTGGATGGGGCTAAACAAAACAAACCGGCTACGCCGTCATTTAATCAAAACAATAACAAATACGGCGCTCGCCGACATAAATACAATACAATAAAAATAATACACAATAAATACACTGCACAGGGGCGGAGGGGGAGACCCCGATCTAAAAATAAATAAACCATGTACAGGGCTGCTCGCCCTGTTACATATCCCCCCCTTGTGCAACGCACACATGGCCCCAACGGCCACCTCCCCCCTCAGTCTCAAAGTCCCGGAAGAGGGGGAAGCAAGTTGTTTCCGGGGGGTGGCCATGGTGGAATCTCCGGCACCCCCCAATTCTTCGTGGTCGGCTGCTCCGTCTTCCGGGGCTCCCTCCACACTCTCTCCTGCCGCGAAAGTGAGGCAGGGGGAGCTGGTCTCCTGACCTCAGGCGACCCCAGGTGACGGCGGACCCTCGGGAGGCGACGGCAGCGGCAGCGGACCCTCGGGAGGCGACGCAGGACCGGCAGCAACCCTAGGAGATGCAAGGGAGACACAGGCGACCCTAGGCGATGCCGACGGCGGGATGGGAGCCCCTGGCCATGAAGGCGGCAGCAGGAGCTCCACTTCTCCCAATGGTGGTGGTGGAGGAGGTAGAGGTAGCTCCTGCTCCTCTCCTCCTGACGGTAAAGGCGGCAGGGGCTCCTCCTCTTCTGGCAGCCAAGGCGGCAGGGGCTTCTCCCCTTCTGGCGGCCAAGGTGGCAGGGGCTCCTCCCCTTCTGGCGGCCAAGGCTCCTCCCCTTCAGGCTGCCAAGGTGGCAGGGGCTCCTCCCCTTCTGGCGGCCAAGGCGGCAGGGCTTCCTCCCCTTCAGGCGGCCAAGGCGGCAGGGCTTCCTCCCCTTCAGGCTGCGAAGGCGGCAGGGCTTCCTCCCCTTCAGGCTGCCAAGGCGGCAGGGCTTCCTCCCCTTCAGGCTGCCAAGGCGGCAGGGCTTCCTCCCCTTCAGGCTGCCAAGGTGGCAGGGCTTCCTCCCCTTCAGGCTGCGAAGGCGGCAGGGCTTCCTCCCCTTCAGGCTGCGAAGGCGGCAGGGCTTCCTCCCCTTCAGGCTGCGAAGGCGGCTCCTCCCCTTCTGGCAGCGAAGGTGGCAGGGGCGCCTCCCCTTCTGGCTGCAACAGGGAAACCAGCAGGCATGTTCCCTCTGCTGGCGGTGGTGGAAGCGGAACCAGCAGGCATGCTCCCTCTGCTGGTGGTGGTGGTGGGAGCGACATGTCGTCCTCCCACGGAGACGGAGGTGGCACCAGCAGGTATGCTCCCTCTGCTGGTGGTGGTGGGAGCGACACCCAGTCCTCCCAGGGCGGTCGAGTTGGAACCAGCAGGTATGCTCCCTCTGCTGGCGGAGGTGGGAGCGACTCACAGTCCTCCCACAGAGGTGGAGGTGTAACCAGCAGGAACTCTCCCTCTGCTGGCAGGTACCTGGGCTGTGGACCTTCAGCCTTCCCCTTCTTGAGCTGTGGACGCACCGACTCCCCCCTCTCGGGCCATGGACGCACCGACTCCCCCCTCTCGGGCCGTGGACGCACCGACTCCCCCCTCTCGGGCCGTGGACGCACCGACTCCCCCCTCTCGGGCCGTGGACGCACCGACTCCTCCCTTTTAGGCGCAGGACGTTCGGGCTCCTCCCTTTTAGGCGCAGGACGTTCGGGCTCCTCCCTTTTAGGCGCAGGACGTTCGGGCTCCTCCCTTTTAGGCGCAGGACGTTCGGGCTCCTCCCTTTTAGGGGCAGGACGTTCAGGCTCCTCCCACTCCAGGTCCGTGTCTTTGAAGACCTCCAGGCAGTGGTGCTCCTCATGCCCGTACCTCATGCAGTTGGTGCACCACTCCTCTTCCCCTCGTTCCACTTTTCCTCTCTGCCTCCTCCTCCTCCTCCTCACCTCTGTCTGTCCCCTCCTCCTGCCATATGGGGAAGGTGCCAGGGGAAATGTGCCATGGCTCCCCACAGTTAAAACACCACTCCTCCCCCAACAGGCAGGTAAGGCAGACTTGCTGCGGCTGTTGCTGCTGCAGTGGCTGCTGTCTCCTCATCCTTCTTCCTCCCATCTTCCTTCCTCCCATCCTCCTCTTCACTCTCCTTTTATCCCTCCACACACAATAATCGAAAAAAAAACGAAAAAGCTGCAGTACCCTCTTCTGCCTGCGTCCTGGAGGCGCTGCGATCCCACGCAGGACACCACGTGTGACAGGAATGGCTGAGGGTCTGACGTCACGGCAGAAAAAGGGACAACAAAAACAAAAAGGTATGGTGCAGTGGCGCGGGCACCGTTTTATTTAAAGCAAACAAAAAATAAATAAAATATTCAAACAAAAACACTCGCTCACAGAGCAAAATAAAAGGGTAAACAAAAACAAATCACAAACACAAAATAAATCAAACACAGGTCAGGCTGGGCAGCTTGCCTTCACTGTTCCCATGTTATTTTCTTTTAGTTTCGTTTTTCGTTTTTAATCTCCGTCTCGCTCTCTCCGCACCTACAACACCCACCACGAGCTAGAGAGATGCAGGCTTTTTGTAACAGGTGACCATCTCCCGATTAGCAACAAATTAAATCACTTAATTCATTCGGGAGATGGCCACCTTCTGCACGAGTTTTAATTAATTATGTTGTGGATGGGGCTACCCATCCACGCTAAACAAAACAAACCGGCTACGCCGTCATTTAATCAAAACAATAACAAATACGGCGCTCGCCGACATAAATACAATACAATAAAAATAATACAAAATAAATACACTGCACAGGGGCGGAGGGGGAGACCCCGATCTAAAAATAAATAAACCATGTACAGGGCTGCTCGCCCTGTTACAGTCACAGAAAATGACACCACTGCAGAGGTGCTTCATGTGGAGCAGCTTTGAGGTGTTTCATGTGGAGCAGCTTTGAGGTGCTTCATGTGGAGCAGCTTTGAGGTGCTTCATGTGGAGCAGCTTTGAGGTGCTTCGTGTGGAGCAGCTTTGAGGTGCTTCGTGTGGAGCAGCTTTGAGGTGCTTCGTGTGGAGCAGCTTTGAGGTGCTTCGTGTGGAGCAGCTTTGAGGTGCTTCGTGTGGAGCAGCTTTGAGGTGCTTCGTGTGGAGCAGCTTTGAGGTGCTTCGTGTGGAGCAGCTTTGAGGTGCTTCGTGTGGAGCAGCTTTGAGGTGCTTCGTGTGGAGCAGCTTTGAGGTGTTTCGTGTGGAGCAGCTTTGAGGTGTTTCGTGTGGAGCAGCTTTGAGGTGCTTCATGTGGAGCAGCTTTGAGGTGCTTCATGTGGAGCAGCTTTGAGGTGCTTCATGTGGAGCAGCTTTGAGGTGTTTCATGTGGAGCAGCTTTGAGGTGTTTCATGTGGAGCAGCTTTGAGGTGTTTCATGTGGAGCAGCTTTGAGGTGTTTCATGTGGAGCAGCTTTGAGGTGCTTCATGTGGAGCAGCTTCGAGGTGCTTCATGTGGAGCAGCTTTTGGAAACACATTTAGAAGCACACTTCTGGAGATTGATTACTAAAATATGCATTTTATTTTTACAAACAGAAACATGTAACAATAATAATCCTGGTTTGTTACCTTTAGTTTGTAGTTGCATTGGAACCCAAGGGCTGAAGCTGAAATGTATAGAAGGGGTTCAGACTGATACAAATGAACAAGGAAATGTCACTCACACTAACAAGGACCATATTGGAAAAGGAAACATAATGACACCACAGAAATCTAATAGCGGTGTTATTAACCTCTCAAAACCCCAGCCCCTCACAGACAATTTCCGCCTGGGAGGCTGTGCCCTTAATCACAATATCTTCCAAAGTATAGACAGCACAGGCATGGTTCAGGGCTTGAATTCAAGGTAACCCTTTGGGCATCAAGACTAAAACCTCAGGTGTGATAAAAGTCTTACTCAGTACCACACTGGAAGGAGATATCCAGAAAAAATACATAAAAAAACAACAAACGCTTTTCATTTTTTTATGTTCTATAGTCATTTTTTTAACTTGTAGCATATGAAAAGAGCCAGATTTTTTTTCCAGTGCTTCACCAACATGTCTAATATACTGGGTAAAAATTTGGAACTGTTTGAACAAAGGGATCAAATTCTACAGGAGTTTTTACAAAGCTAAGCCCAAGGGTCCCCAAACCTCTCCAAAAATAAACATTGTGTAAATCTTTATGTCAATTGATATACTAAGTTCTAAAAGGGATGTTATCTTCTGGCACCTCACAGGCTAGCCATTGCCACAAGCATTTGCCTTTGAAAGGTTTTTTTTTTTCTTTTTTTTTTTTTCCCTTATCTCATTCAAGAGGTGGGCGTGTTTGTTTGCACATCAATTACTCTGTGATGTATTGGGTTACAAACACAGTGAGTAAAGGCATGAATGGAAAGCTTGTGACCTCCCCTACAACGTGATCAGGGAGATTTCATCGTCATGAAGGTTGTAAGACCACAGCAGCAAAACGCAAGCTAGTCGATTGCTTTTGTTTTGAATGCATGGGGGTACTAGACACATTGCGAATGGGATATCTCAGCGGTGAAATGACGGATTCGAAAAATTCCTTCGCTGTTTGACGGTAGGAAAACAACGATTTTGATATCGAGTCAGCTTTTTTCTCTTTTGCTTTTGTAATAATATTAAAAATGAGTTATGAAATATAATATTTACGTGCAGTTCCGTGTTCCGCCGGCGGGACAAGAGGGGCGTAATTAATGTGCAAGAATAAACTGGATTGCTGGACTGCATTGAAAAAAATAAAAGTAAAAATTCTGCCATCTACTGGTCACTTTTATGAACTGATTCAAATATCAAATTCAGAATCTTTAACAAAAAGCCACATTTGTGTTTGAACTGGTTTCTCCTTAATATGTTTGAAATCATGTTTAAATATACTTTCAATGAAGTGTATCTTTGTTTCCTTCACTAGTTTTATTCTGCTGGTATCATTTAAAACACTGAGGGAGACCTCAATTCCAAACTCGTGCTGTGGAGCGTCACACAGGGTTTTTAATATTGTTAAGTGAAAGACACACATTTTTTATTTTGCTACAGGATATCTGGTACTACACGAGGTTACAATCCGGGTTTACAAGCCTTGCTTTCAGATAGTGAAATGGGCAGCAGTGTGGAGTAGTGGTTAGGGCTCTTGACCGGAGAGTCGTGGGTTCAATCCCAGGTGGGGGACACTGCTGCTGTACCCTTGAGCAAGGTACTTTACCTAGATTGCTCCAGTAAAAACCCAACTGTATAAATGGGTAATTGTATGTAAAAAATAATGTGATATCTTGTAACAATTGTAAGTCGCCCTGGATAAGGGCTTCTGCTAAGAAATAAATAATAATAATAATAATAATAATAATAATAATAATAATAATAATAATAATAATAATAATAATGTTGCACTTCCATGATCACCTGGGGGGTGAAATTGCCCCCTCCCCTTGAACGGCTTCTTTCACAGTATCTTAATCTGTATTCCTGCAATCTCATAGTGCAGTATACATCTGTGAAAGTGAACCGAAGCAAATAATATATGAGTTATATATAAATATTAAAAAAATAAAAAAAGCACTGTTCTCCTTGAACTAACCTAACACATTGTAACACCACTCCAGATTTGGAGTGGCTGGTGACGGCTCTCACCTGAAGAGAAGAAAGGACGCATTCACTGCAGCTCACCCATCAGAGGAAAGCGCTAACGAGTCCCTCTGGAAGTGAACAAAGAGAGGCTAACACCGGACAGCGGACACCCGGGGAGGGGCTGACGTGTTGGGGGCGTGGTCTTGTACCTGGAACTGCGAGAGAGGGGGTTAAATCTGCAGTGAGGACTAGTCTAGTCACACAGATTACCTGTCGCTGTTAGTTTGAGCTGCATGTGTACCCTGGAGAGAAGAACCGAGACGGTCAGAGCGAGTGACTAGAGCCGTGCTGCAGATCCCACTGACAATACCTGAAGTAAGCGTCTCTCTCTATTATTATACTTCACAGTAAATATGAAATAGATTTCGCTAGATCTTCATGGCATGTAACGTTTGTCAATTAGCTGTTCTAATTCTGATTCGGGCTCACTTAACAGAATAATTCTACCGATTTCAAAGTTAGCAGTGCTCCAGTAAGCTTTTTATATCTGGAGCCTGCACTTTTGCACTTATGGTCACTTTTAAATAACTGCGTACAAACGTATGTCTTTTGTAATTGCAGACTTTTAGGTGTCCTGCTAATAAAAACATTGAGCGTATTCATAAACTGTCTTGCGCACGTGCATCAATACTCATTTGAAGCATGGCTGCGTGAAATATCCGCTAGTTTTAGTTTTTAAGAAGTTCTCCCAATCCAGCCGCAGAGACAAACAGTATCGATTCTGAACCGGTAACAGAATCGAATCGGGCTTCTACCTCTTTAATTGTTTGCAGCGTTCCATTTTATTTTCATGTATTTATTTCTTAGCAGACGCCCTTATCCCCACCTGGGATTGAACCCACGACCCTCCGGTCAAGAGTCCAGAGCCCTGACCGCTACTCCACACTGCTGCCCATCCGCCATGAATGACACATCATTACTCTGGAGGAGTTGCGTTTTGAGGACCTTTTGCGTTTGTGCAGCAGTGGTGCCGACCATTTCATCACATTGTCGTTCGCATACGTGGCGTTCACTCCATTTCATCACATTGTCGTTCGCATGCGTGGCGTTCACTCCATTTCATCACATTGTCGTTCGCATGCGTGGCGTTCACTCCATTTCAGCACATTGTCGTTTGCATGCGTGGCGTTCACTCCATTTCATCACATTGTCGTTCGCATGCGTGGCGTTCACTCCATTTCAGCACATTGTCGTTGCATGCGTGGCCTTCACTCCATTTCAGCACATTGTCGTTTGCATGCGTGGCGTTCACTCCATTTCAGCACATTGTCGTTCGCATGCGTGGTGTTCACTCCATTTCATCACATTGTCGTTTGCATGCGTGGAGTTCACTCCATTTCATCACATTGTCGTTTGCATGCGTGGCGTTCACTCCATTTCAGCACATTGTCGTTTGCATGCGTGGCGTTCACTCCATTTCATCACATTGTCGTTTGCATGCGTGGCGTTCACTCCATTTCATCACATTGTCGTTCGCATGCGTGGCGTTCACTCCATTTCATCACATTGTCATTTGCATGCGTGGCGTTCACTCCATTTCATCACATTGTCGTTTGCATGCGTGGCGTTCACTCCATTTCATCACATTGTCGTTTGCATGCGTGGCGTTCACTCCATTTCATCACATTGTCGTTCGCATGCGTGGCGTTCACTCCATTTCATCACATTGTCGTTTGCATGCATGGCGTTCACTCCATTTCAGCACATTGTCGTTCGCATGCGTGGCGTTCACTCCATTTCATCACATTGTCGTTCGCATGCGTGGCGTTCACTCCATTTCATCACATTGTCGTTCGCATGCGTGGCGTTCACTCCATTTCATCACATTGTCGTTCGCATGCGTGGCGTTCACTCCATTTCAGCACATTGTCGTTTGCATGCGTGGCGTTCACTCCATTTCGTCACATTGTCGTTTGCATGCGTGGCATTCACTCCATTTCATCACATTGTCGTTTGCATGCGTGGCGTTCACTCCATTTCATCACATTGTCGTTCGCATGCGTGGCGTTCACTCCATTTCATCACATTGTCGTTTGCATGCGTGGCGTTCACTCCATTTCATCACATTGTCGTTCGCATACGTGGCGTTCACTCCATTTCATCACATTGTCGTTTGCATGCGTGGCGTTCACTCCATTTCATCACATTGTCGTTCGCATGCGTGGCATTCACTCCATTTCATCACATTGTCGTTCGCATGCGTGGCGTTCACTCCATTTCATCACATTGTCGTTCGCATGCGTGGCGTTCACTCCATTTCATCACATTGTCGTTCGCATGCGTGGCGTTCACTCCATTTCAGCACATTGTCGTTCGCATGCGTGGCGTTCACTCCATTTCATCGCATTGTCGTTTGCATGCGTGGCGTTCACTCCATTTCATCACATTGTCGTTCGCATGCGTGGCGTTCACTCCATTTCATCACATTGTCGTTCGCATGCGTGGCGTTCACTCCATTTCAGCACATTGTCGTTCGCATGCGTGGCGTTCACTCCATTTCATCGCATTGTCGTTTGCAGCGTGGCGTTCACTCCATTTCATCACATTGTCGTTCGCATACGTGGCGTTCACTCCGTTCAGTTTGTGTAACTCCAGCACTGGCGACTCTTTGAAAGGGCGCTCTTCTGCAATACAGTGAGCGCGCGGTGTTCATTCTTATGCACAGCCCCTCTTCCTGTGCTTTGCTGCGGGTTGATTCAGTTTGATGGACACACACGGAGATGCTCTGCTCTGTAGGTTGCGTTTGCTTTCCTGAAATATGCTGCTGATCCTTTGCATGTCCTGCACGACTCTTCTGTTTAATTAGTGATTTATTTCTTAAGCGGCTACAATAGGGCAGTGAAGCGAGCTGATTCTCAACCGAACCATTCAGTATACGAGAGGGGGGGAGTGTTACACAGAGTTAATAATGACGGTGTTTTAATCATGTGTGTATGAAACTGGTTATGAAAATATCTATTTAATATAAACAGCTGTACGTCTAGTGTCTTGCATATACTAGTGCTTTACAATAATACCTGGTTGTCTGAATTTGTAATGAATTGGTGCTCTTATCTCTTTCAAATACGGGAACTCCTGTAGAGTTTAACTGCGGTTCAGTTGAGTGGAGGGCCGCGCAACGATGTTTGCCGCCCTAGCAAACGAAATGATTTATTTCTGTTCTAAAATGGAACGTTTGCCTCTAAAAAAATCTTTTTGAACCTACAGCCTTCAGCTTACAAGCGTTTTGTATTAACTGTCAGCGCTACACGATGATTAGTTGAGACAAACAGTATTTTGAAAGATGAAGTCAGCCAGCTGAAAATTCTCCAGACTGTGTTATATTTCAAGTCGTCGTTCTTCATCCTCCTCATTCTGAGATTGAGCTGAAGCTCTGAAAATGGTTGGTTTCCTGTGAGTGTAACACTCATTGTGGTCCCAGCAGTGTGGAGTAGTGGTTAGGGCTCTGGACTCTTGACCGGAGGGTCGTGGGTTCAATCCCAGGTGGGGGACACTGCTGCTGTACCCTTGAGCAAGGTACTTTACCCAGATTGCTCCAGTAAAAACCCAACTGTATAAATGGGTAATTGTATGTAAAAATAATGTAATATCTTGTAACAATTGTAAGTCGCCCTGGATAAGAGTGTCTGCTAAGAAATAAATAATAATAATAATAATAATAATATTGGCACAAGGAAGTACGGTTTCCTCTGTCTATGCTGGTTGATGAGAGTAACGCTATTTGCGGTCCCCGCTGGACAAAAAAGAAACCTCATTTCTAAGAATTAGCTATGCTGAAGGATAGCCTATATATTTGGTAAAAGTAAAATATAAATATTGAAAAATGAATACATAGACGTGTTTGTAATTTGTGTTTACATTACTATCATATAAACAATGACAGTACTGTATGAAATTAAATATTCAGCAGTTCTTGTTCAATTGTATATTAGTGAATTTTTGTACATAAAGGTTGTCATGCTTTTTATATAGTTGTACTTATAAATATATTGTAACGACCCGGACAATTGCTTTGTTGCAGGACTTGTTGTTCAGTTTGTATTGGAAGGGGAACGGGACGGGTCACGGTGTTAGTGAATGGGGAGAATGTGTGCAGGACTTGTTGTTCAGTTTGTATTGGAAGGGGAACGGGACGGGTCACGGTGTTAGTGAATGGGGAGAATGTGTGCAGGACTTGTTGTTCAGTTTGTATTGGAAGGGGAACGGGACGGGTCACGGTGTTAGTGAATGGGGAGAATGTGTGCAGAGCTTGTTCAGTTTGTATTGGAACGGGACGGGTCACGGTGTTAGTGAATGGGGAGAATGTGTGCAGGACTTGTTGTTCAGTTTGTATTGGAAGGGGAACGGGACGGGTCACGGTGTTAGTGAATGGGGAGAATGTGTGCAGAGCTTGTTCAGTTTGTATTGGAACGGGACGGGTCACGGTGTTAGTGAATGGGGAGAATGTGTGCAGGGCTTGTTGTTCAGTTTGTATTGGAAGGGGAACGGGACGGGTCACGGTGTTAGTGAATGGGGAGAATGTGTGCAGGACTTGTTGTTCAGTTTGTATTGGAAGGGGAACGGGACGGGTCACGGTGTTAGTGAATGGGGAGAATGTGTGTTGTTGTTTACGGGGGTTGCAGAGCATTTGAGAATTCAACACCGTCTCCCTGATTTAGGGCTGTCACCGGTCCGGGTTTGACCCGGACAGTCCAGGAATTAGCATCTGTGTCCGTGTGACAGGAATTAACAAGCCTGGATGCCGTGATGTCCGGATTTTAAGTGAAACGCATCAGAAACACCAACCTTCCTATAATATTTTCTTTGACATACATTAGTTGCTTAAATGATTTCCACTGTTGTATTTAGAAAAATGCTCTGTTTAGTCCTGATCTGTACATTCTACTGGGGACTGTGAACATATCCACGTGATTTAAACAATCCAAGTGAGAGGTTGCAGTCACGTGACCCCAGCAGGCTACATGCTGTGGGTATTTTGCAGCCACAGAGTATTCTTCTACCTTCAGTCACAGGAATTAGAAAGATATCATTTATGATGTGCCAGGTACTTGGAATCTGTGACCTCTACTGTGCGTCACCGGTGAGCGAGCGCACTGACGTGATTTGAACGAGATTCCTTTATCCTTTTAAAAAAACGTACATACTGGTACATGTTTAAGAAAAAACACATTTTCAATAGTTTGTTACAAATACAATACGAGTTATGTTCAGTTTCAATGTTCGTATATAAACGTTTAACATCTTTCATTAAATATACTCACAATTAAAACCATGTATAAGATTAGTATAACTTTGTACGGGGATTAAAACAAACTTTTGTTCTACGAAGCGTCAGTAACTAGAATCTGTAAATGTCCTGTAAAATCAGCTTCAGCGAGTGACAGCTACATGGCTAAGCTATGGAGACTTCTGTTCAGTTTAAGTTGCCTAAAATTACAGGTAGATGGATGCTGTTTGCAATTGTTGTACTTTTAAATATGTTATAAATGATGATGCTTCATATTAGTTCAGTAAACAATGAATGTAGCATTCTGTTAACGGTAAAGGCATATTTTATGTAAGGACTGGGAATCACCAACCTGCTTAATTGTGTTAAACTGCAGTATGTAATTCAATATGTTAACGTAACATTATATTCGACTATGATGCAACGTTGGTTAATTCTGTAGGTTGCTGGGCACAGGTATAATTGCAGTAATTCATCTTAAATGGCACTTCTCATATGCAGGGGTTGGCACAGTCATGTTGCGCAACAGACACCTTACAAAATACTGACCTCACTAGGACAAGATCATATATTTTGTCTGTTAGTATTACGTATATTTCATTATATCCCAATATCAAATAAACATACCTCATAATGCTGTGATCGCATTACTGCAAGTGTGCTGGAACTAGAGGAGCTCTCAGCAGCCCTGCTTTAAACATGGTTCCAGTGCCACTGCATTACTGCAAGGACACTGGAACTAGAGGAGCTCTCAGCAGCCCTGCTTTAAACATGGTTCCAGTGCCACTGCATTACTGCAAGGACACTGGAACTAGAGGAGCTCTCAGCAGCCCTGCTTTAAACATGGTTCCAGTGCCACTGCATTACTGCAAGGACACTGGAACTAGAGGAGCTCTCAGCACCCCTGCTTTAAACATGGTTCCAGTGCCTCTTGTTTTCTATCGCTTTTCTTACAAACATATTTTTGCTGCAGACGTGTTTTAATATTTTGTAAACCATTTCTTGGCAATGCTCTGGCCACTGCAGATTAATTCCACCCTTGATTGTTCAAAAACAAAATATTCATTTTCCCAAGCAGGATTGAAATATCATCATTTAGGTTTCGTTGCAGCTATCTCCGTAGGCTATCTGAAACCGGACTGTCATTCTGTCTGATTTATTATTATTATTATTATTATTATTATTATTATTATTATTATTATTATTATTATTATTATTATTATTACTTAAAATTGCATATGAGGGAAACGGTACAGCTTCAAAAAATGTGAAAAGTTGCACAATGGTAATTCTTTTTAATTTGGAGGAGATATACTGTATCTATTATTCCTTCTTGGTCCATTTTCAGTCCAGCAATACGTTATACAAGAAATAGATGGAGATGCATTGCACGTTTTAGTTTTTGTTGTTCGGATCAAGAAAATTTGAGTGATAACCTTTTTTTCAGCTCATGGTGTCGGTACATAGAGCTGTTTCCTAGAATCCATTTTAATGGAAACCTGTTTTTGTACGATAAGATTCGCATCTATATATATATATATATATATATATATATATATATATATATATATATATATATATATATATATATATATATATATATTAATTATATATAATGCCAAATTTTGCAAGTTCACTAGAAATGTGTTTTTTCTTGTTGATGGAATCACAGCTATTTTCAGGGTAATTAAATGAAATCCAACAATGCACGCTCCATTTGAATACGCAAGTAACTTCAATGTGTCCTTTGCTTAGCAACCGGTTCAAAACCGCAAGCCTGTTGCCAGGGGAGACCAGATTTCGCGTGACCCAACACTACACTGGGCAGCAGTGTGGAGTAGTGGTTAGTGCTCTGGACTCTTGACCGGAGGGTCGTGGGTTCAATCCCAGGTGGGGGACACTGCTGCTGTACCCTTGAGCAAGGTACTTTACCTAGATTGCTCCAGTAAAAACCCAACTGTATAAATGGGGAATTGTATGTAAAAATAATGTGTAACAATTGTAAGTCGCTCTGGATAAGGGCGTCTGCTACTGCTAAGAAATAAATAATACACCAGTGTTGGCAATGTTTGTGTAAGTCATTAAAAGAATATACACAGTTTGATAAAGTTTGTCGAACATTGTATCACAGATCATTTTTTGTAACAAATCTACATTTAAGGCCCGAGGACAAAAGGACTCCTTACTGATCGGTTGTTTTAGGAGAACGCATTCTAAAATACTCAACATAATTAATGAAAAGAGAAATATTGTAACTTTTGCCAACTTTCATCCATCATTCTTGATCAAGTCCTTCGTTATTATAAACTTATTACAATTAATTCTGTGTCTATAGTAAAGCCAGCCCTGCTGTTAAGGACAGATTCTGTCGGTCCCTTCATTGGCCTTAGTAGTACTGTAAATAAATAAATAAACGTTTTCTTTTTTTCAGTAACTTATAAACAGAATCCCGTGTGCTGTCATGGACAGTGTGGAGATGGAATCTGTCCAGATTAAAGAGGAGTTCCCTGAACTTGAACCTCTCCCCTTTACAATGGAGTTCTTTGGGCTGGCTTCCCTCCCCATGAAACAGGAGCTCTGTGAGATGCAGTGTGACAGCAGCCAGCCAGAGGTCTCTGAGATTAAAGCTGAGCACAATGAATTGGAGATCCCCCAGACAGAAGAACCCCTTCCTGTTAAACAAGAAGAGGTGCTGGAAATGGTCCGTATTAAACGGGAGCCCCCTGCAGTAGAGTTTGAGCACATGGAACCAGGGAAGGAAGAATCTGAGGACTTCAAACCAAACATCCCTGAGCTGGAGCCTGTACGCCTGCGGGAGTGTAGTGTGGTGCTGGAGAGAATCTGCGTGAGAGAGCAAGGCGATGGAGAGGAAGGCTCTCTCAACAGCATGCAAGGAGTTGGACAGGGAGACAGGCGCTTCACTTTCACATTCAGTCTAGCAGGTGAGTGACTCCCAGTAGCTGTGACATTGTCATTCTAGATTGCATGATATCCACAGTGTGGTTGAGAGGGAGGGAGGGAGCACGTGGGTTACATTACTAGCTATTTGTTTTTCCTGTACCACTCACACCAGTTCAGGATAGGACTCGCTACTGGTGATCTTAAGATACAGATATAAGCCACTTTCACACGGGCACTCCTACCCGATTATACCAAGGGGGAGAAGAGCTAAAGTACTGTATATAACATTAGAAATATTCAGTGTCTAAATAGAGGGATATTATTGTACATGTGTGATGTAATTATGCTTGCTAGATTCCATTACATTTATCAAGTTTAAACTTTTGAAAATATATAGTTTTAAATGTTAAAATACAAACATTGAGATAGTGCTATTACTCATTTTTTACATAAATAGCTTTCTCTAAATTACTGCATGTATGTTATAAATAGGGCTTCTGGTTGTCTGTGTTGTACCTCTGCTTTTCTACTCTCTTTAAAGAATGCAGTTGATCCTGTTCAGCCATTCGTGTGTCTCAATCACACTGAGAAACACGTTCATGTGAAACAACTAAATGGGGTTTTCATTTAAATGCAGAAGTGACTCCTCTTAATGTCAATCCAGACATGCAGAACGACTGTAATAGAGTGTGTCCAGCATAAAATACTGTACTGTTCATTCTAGCTTTAATAAAGAGGAGTCTCTTATTAACATGTTGCAATCTCGTTTGCACATCCTGTTTGTAATGAAAATGAAGGCTTGGCTGATTTAAATGCCAAGCCTTCCGATGCATCTGGTGAAGGCAACGAAAGAAAACTGAGTAGCTGTATTTGCAGATACGCTCTTGTTGTTAATATTTGGCCATTTTTGACAAAGTTTAAACAATTGAGCACAATTAAAAATGCTTGACTCTTTACTAAGATTTAAATTCTAAATGTTTAACACCCCTAAATGTAATGCTATTGAAAAATATATAATTGTAGGGTGTTTTAGAGGAAATAGACCCGAAACATTACAGGAGAACTTTGAAGGCAGATTTTGATCCCAGGGCTCGGTTTCACCAGCGTCCGTCTTTACTGACTTTGCTTTTACACATGAAGTAAAGACTTTAAAGAGTAAGTAGCGGGGTTCTGAAAAATCTAGCATTACCCGCCCCCATGAGTTACTACAACTGTTTAAATAACGTACCTGTCATTTCTTTACATTGTTCACATCCGGCCACCTTTTTACACATAACTTTAAAGTCTATTGGAAAGCTCTTTTTGAAATGTCTGCTCTAGTGCACTGGGGTTTTATATATGCACTCTAAATCACTGCAGGAAGAGAGATACAAAAAGACCCAAGTACTCTTTTCTGTTTCGTACCACATCAATGATCATTATTGCTGTGTTACCTGTTTGACAACGTGGGCAATAATCAGTGTACTAGAGCGGACATTTTGAAAAGAGCTTTGAAGCAAACTTTATAGTTATGAGTGTATAGTTGTCAGGATGTGAACAATGAAAAGAAAAACACATTATTTAAACAGTTGTAGCAACACGTGGGGAGGGTAGCGCTATATTTTTTGGAACCTATCTACTTACTCTAAGTTTAACTTTGCTTTTTTAAGATGGTGTATCCCAGTGCGAGCCCCCACAGCTGAAATTAACATGCTGTAATCCACTCCAGCACCCAGCCACATGCCCAGGGCCGGATGAACCCATCACTGGACCCGAGGCAAGCATAAACCTGCGGGCCTCCTACCCCAGAACAAACAGCCACACATCCATCCATCCATCTCTGCATACATTCTAGTCTTTATAACTAGCGATCCACACTTTCACAACAGGTAGAATTCTCAGTTTTAAGTTTTTATGAATGACTGAATGCAGCTGACAGAAAATCAAACTGTAGGGGATGTGCTAAAAACTAAAGCCTACATGAAGTTGTGTAGTACAGCTCAACAATGACTTTCCTGATTTACTGAATAAAAAGGCAACAGTTCAAACAAACAAGGAACCCCATATGAAGTTGAAAAAGGTAATATATAGAAGGGTGCTCAGACTTCACTAATGGGAGCTCCACAATAGCCAATGAAAATAAATAGTAAAAAACAAACCTACCTGTACATTGTTGTGAGTCAAATACTTTAGATTACTGCACGCAAAATCGTCAATAATGTCTCCTTGTGTTTAGACTCGCTTCATTAAAGAAAATGCTCTTTTCTCCAGAGCAGAGAATAGTCAATGTTTTGACATATAAGTATATTCAGGTGTTTCTTATGGTAGCTTTCTGTACCCTGTAGAACTGTGTACCCTTGATGATTCCATCCTGACACAGCTCTATGTGGTACAGAAATCTGCATAACGCCCGTCAGAACAATTTGATTTTGAGATACATGCCTCAGTTCGAATGTCAGGGAGTGAAGTTCTTTCCAGGTTAGGCGCACATCTGTATATTTAATAAAAACAAAAAACCCACATAACCGTTTTGGGCCCCCCCTTGAGTTTGGGTCCGAGGCACATGCCTAGTTTGCCTATGTGTTAATCAGCCCTGCACATGCCCTAAGGTTTGGTTCATACACCTGTGGCAGGAGTGTGGATGACATTATTCAACCTGTCACAAAGGGTCGGAGACCCTCAACTCCAACCAGAAATTGTCAATCTGAAGTATGAACCAACCTTAAACCTACAAGCAGTCCCTGTTTCTGTCTTTCCTGTTCATATTTAAGCCTACAAGCACTCCCTCTCACTCTTTCCTGTTCATATTTTCCAGGTTCCAGTCCAGCAGCTAAAGTGAGGGCAGGCGGTGGAGAATATCCTGACTGTGGGAAAGGTTTCACGCTGTTCGTGCATTTAAACAAAACCCAGCGGACTTACACAGGAAAGAAACCGTATCACTGCTCTGACTTTGGGAAGAGTTTCAGTCAGTCAGGATACCTTGTTTCACACCAGCAAACTCATACAAGAGAGAAACCGTATCGCTGCTCTGACTTTGGGAAGAGTTTCAGTCAGTCAGGATACCTTGTTTCACACCAGCAAACTCATACAAGAGAGAAACCGTATCGCTGCTCTGACTGTGGGAAGAGTTTCAGTGTGAAACAAGGCCTTCAAAACCACCAGCGAACTCACACAGGAGAGAAACTGTATCACTGTTCTGACTGTGGGAAGAGTTTCGGTCACTCAGGAACCCTGAAAGCACACCAGCGAACTCACACAGGAGAGAAACCGTATCGCTGCTCTGACTGTGGGAAGAGTTTCAGTGTGAAACAAGGCCTTCAAAACCACCAGTGGACTCACACAGGAGAGAAACCGTATCGCTGCTCTGACTGTGGGAAGAGTTTCACTGTGAAACAAAGCCTTCAATACCACCAGTGGACTCACACAGGAGAGAAGCCATATTGCTGCTCTGACTGTGGGAAGAGTTTCAGACGGGCAGACAGGCTTGTTTCACACCAGCAAACTCACACAGGAGAGAAACCGTATCACTGCTCTGACTGTGGGAAGAGTTTCAGTGTGAAACGAGGCCTTCAAAACCACCAGTGGACTCACACAGGAGAGAAACCGTATCGCTGCTCTGACTGTGGGAAGAGTTTCAGTGTGAAACAAGGCCTTCAAAACCACCAGCGAACTCACACAGGAGAGAAACCGTATCACTGCTTTGACTGTGGGAAGAGTTTCAGTCGGGCAGGCAGCCTTGTTTCACACCAGCGAACTCACACAGGAGAGAAACCGTATTGCTGCTCTGACTGTGGGAAGAGTTTCAGTCGGTCAGGCAGCCTTGTTTCACACCAGCGAACTCACACAGGAGAGAAACCGTATCACTGTTCTGACTGTGGGAAGAGTTTCAGTCGGTCAGGCAGCCTTGTTTCACACCAGCGAACTCACACAGGAGAGAAACCGTATCACTGCTCTGACTGTGGGAAGAATTTCAGTGTGAAACAAGTCCTTCAAAAACACCAGCGAATTCACAGAAGAGAGAAACTTTAAAAACCATGTTCAATGGGACTTTTCACTCATGAGGGGAAAATATTATTAACCTTGCATTACGAATCCCTGTGTAATAACTGTTTTGTATATCACTCTTGAGCATGCATTTAAAACTCTCTTGCACTCTGTGTCAGATAGTGGGTGATGATGCGGACACGTCACAAGAGGCTTCTCTGCTGTCAGTTTAACTCAGGCTGTCAATGCAGTCAGTGCCTGGGAGTGGGAATATGCAGAAAGGAAACTATTCCACACCTCATCTGATGGACGAGTCAGGAGAAATTGATAACTCAGTGTGGGGAATGAGTTTCAGGATTTAACATTTTGAACTTACTCTATTTATTTATTTTCAAGTTAATTATCATGCTTTTTATTTTTTTTTAATGATCTAATGTACAATAAATGATACATTGTTGTTTGTCATGATTTGTGTTGTGTGATGCTGTACAGAATTCCTGTTTTCCAAGGTGCTGGTTCATCTTCCCCTCTGGTAACAGCTCGTGCACAGCTCCTGGGTATTGCAAAACGTCAGCAAGTTTAGAGCTAGAATTCAGTACTTTTAACCATTCCACGTAAAGAAGATGGAAACCAGTTTCCCCCCTCTACAAATTTATATAATTAAGAGTGAAATTAAACTTTTTAATATCGCAGTACTGAACTATTTATTCTCATTTCCCACTTGCTGCGCTGCTCTGCAGGGACAGGTGTCCATGCTCGCACAGCTGCTTTGCTGCGGAATGCAAACGTGTCATGTGACAGAGTTGCATTCCACAGCCAGTGCAGAGCTTCCCTTTAAGAGTTCATTTTAAAAGAATAATATGTATCAGAAATTAATGCACGATGATACCAAAGAAAAAAAATGTAATTGTGAAAGACTGGATCCTATTATAATACAAAGCGCAGCACAATCTGAGTTCCATTTAGTTTAGATTCAAGTTTAGTTGTTTGTGACGCACGGGTGTGGCCGGCCCTTTGTTTGTGAAATGAACGCGGCATGGCGGCATCAACAAGGGTCCTACTGAAAAGAAGATCAGGATGACTGGGGTGAGTGCCTGCAATTACTCTCACTGACACTAGAGGCCACTACAATAATGTCTATGCTTTATTTACTGTGCTTTGATAGACACCTCTTTAAACACATCTGTAATTGTGAAATATGCAGTTGAATACACATTTTCAGGAGAAATACTGTTATTAATACAGTCTGCTGTGGGAAAATGGCAAAAGACACAAACGACTTTTTCTGCCAGTTCTTACTGGCATGATGGGTATTGATATATTTGAGTAATGTAGCAAACATTGTGTAGTTACACAAATCACTGCTTTCTAGCTATTATTACAAGTTTTTTATTATTGAAGATGGCCAAGAAACCCTGTCTAGTTACTCGCATCCCTGCTTCATCTTCCCACTAATAATAGCTAGAAAGCAGTGATGTAACGTTTAAAGTTTCTTTATTTATATAGCACCTTTCACACAGTGTCTCAAAGTGCTTTACAATACAATAGAAAAACAACAAAATACAGAATTAAACACCATTTTTACTGAAAAATTGGTAATATTAATGAAAAGTAAGCAACAACTCTGTTTAAAAACAGAAATACAGTGAACAAGTTTAAAATAATAACAGATTGATACATAAAACCAGGATTCAAAAGCTAATCTAAAAAAATGAGTTTTTAACCTTGATTTATAAACATGCAGTGACTCTGCTTCTGTGATGTCGCATGGCAATCTATTCCACAGTCTTGGTGTGTTATTATAGCTGAAAGCTCTTTCACCCTTTCTCTTGGTCTTAATCTTTGGAACAAGCAAAAGACTGGAGACGGCTGACCTTAGAGCTCGGACAGGTGCATGTGGGCACAGGAGCTCTTTAGATAGTCAGGAGCCAGACCATGGAGCGCCTTGCAAGTCAGCAGCAAGACCTTCAAATCAATTCTAAAACGTACTGGAAGCCAGTGAAGTGCAGCCAGTACTGGAGTTATGGGCTCTCTCTTCTTTGTTCTGGCAGCTGCATTTTGAACAAGCTGCAAACTGAATAAGGCATGATTTGGTAGCCCAGATAACAGAGCATTGCAGTGATCCAGTCTAGATGAAACAAATGCATGAATTAGCTTCTCAGCATCAGGCAATGATAAAAAAGACCTAATCTTGGCAATGTTACATAAATAATAAAAGGACACTTTAGTGGTATTGTGAATATGACCCTCAAATCATAAATCAGAATCAATTACAAATCCCAGGTTTCTGGCTTTGGAATTTATATTTGAATTATATTTACCTAAATTAGTTTTTATATAATTTACCAACTCCAATTTCTGCTCCAACTTCAGTCTTACCTGAATTTAACTGCAGAAAATGTTGGGACATCCAGCTTTCCACCTCCGACAGACATGCAATTAGGGTGGAGACAACCGATATATCCCCAGGTTTCACAGAGATGTAAAGTTGTGTGTCGTCAGCATCACAGTGAAGATGTACATGGTGTTCACAGATAATCATGCCCAATGGTAGCAAGTATAAGGAGAAAAGTAAGGGGCCAAGAATGGAGCCCTGGGGTCACCACAGGAGATAGTGGATAATTGTGATACAGAGTCTGCTATTGAAACAAAATTCTACCTGTCCGTAAGATATGACCTCAGCCAGTCTAAAACAGTTCCTGAAAGCCCTATCCAACTTTCAAGGTGATCAGTTAAACTAGCATGATCAATAGTATCAGATGCTGCACTTGGATCTAACAGAACCAGAATGAATATGTGACCGGAGTCTGCGCTCATTAGTAAATCATTCAGCACTTTGACTAGGGCAGTCTCTGTACTGTCACCAGATCTAAAGCCCGATTTAAACTTTTCAAGTATTTGGTTATCACCCAGAAATATATTGCATTGGCCAGCTCCCACCTTCTCTAAAACCTTAGCGGGAAAAGGTAAATTGGATGGAGGTCTAAAGACACTAGACAGTGTTTCCTGGACATCTTCCCTAATTAAAACAAAGCGTTAGTGTCATCGCTGCAGTTCAGGGTGTTTTTATTGATGAATTAAAAATGAGTATCTGGTAATCTGTAAATAAACAATTAAGAAATATATATATATAATGGAACCATAGGATGCAAACATAACACCAAATTCAAGTACTGTGTAAGGATTTTAAAACTCTTGCTTCCCTGACCTTGTAGCTGTTTAGCCTGGCATGTGACCCCAAATACACCCATGTGGGAGTGACTGGCTTTTCATAACTCAGAGTGCAGCTGTGACCTCGGAGGGATGATCAAAACTTTGTTTCTGCTTAATAAGCTGTTTTGAGCCTGTGTACAAACCATAATCAAACCAATTCAAACTGGTTTAAAATCCCTTACTTTTGTTAAAAGTGACATGCTATAACTTCAGGTAAGTGTCACGGAACTCATAATAACACACTATACAATTGGAACACGCAGTTTTTTTCTGATAAGCACGCACCGCGTGTGGGGCAGGGTACACACTGTTCCAGTTAAATGGCATGAGCTCTTATTATTTCATCAGCCTTTGTTCCTTTTCATTATACAATCCGTTACTGATGCTTCCCATTTAAATGTTGAAGGAAGTGAGAAATCATTGAAACTGTAAACATTGTGTGATTTTCCTGTGTAAGCTCTGAATCAACGCAGGGTTAATGAACTCTTAACATCAAGCTGTACATGGCTGGTGCACATCAGTAGTTTGCAATCACCAGTCTTGTCATTCAACCTTGTGATGCATGAGTATAGCGCTTTGCTGCCTGTGAGAATTGAGCAAAACCCATATCATTGTTCTTAAATGGAACTTCTTGTTATCTGGGTTTCTGCTGACATTGGTAAAGTGAAGAAGAAACGCTTTTAATGTTTAATGTTAACTTTTAATATGTTTTGTCTCACACCATGGATCATGCTAGGGAAATAAGACCAAATTTGGGCAAGGAAATTACATAAGCTAGCTGTATATCTGTGCTGTATGAAGTAATTTATTTGCTGAGAAACTAACATCTCTGTGCCATGCCAGCTCAAAAAAAAACAAGATCTCCGATGCCATGAAAGCTCAGCTCAGCTCAGAAAATAACATCTATACTGATACCAGCTCAGAACACCTACAGCTGAGACCTGTGTGTGAGATCACTGATGTGTGTGAGGTCACTGAGGTGTGCGAGGTCACTGAGGTGTGCGAGGTCACTGAGGTGTGTGAGATCACTGATAGCTAAATATTTAAATAAATCTTAAATCTGTTAAGTAGATTTAACATTTAGCTAAATATTTAAATCTTAAATCTCTTAACTAGATTTAACATTTAGCTAAATATTTAAATAAATCTTAAATCTCTTAGCTAGATTTAACATTTAGTTAAATATTTAACTGGCCGCTAAATCTGAATATTTAACAATTAGCATAACATAATTGTACCTGTGTGTGTGTGTCTCAGTGTGTTTGTCTAAGTGTGTGTGTGTGTGTCTCAGTGAGTGTGTCTCAGTGTGTTTGTCTCAGTGTGTGTGTGTGTGTGTGTCTCAGTGTGTGTCTGTGTGTGTTTGTCTCAGTGTGTGTGTGTCTCAGTGTGTTTGTGTCTCAGTGTATGTGTGTGGGTTTGTGTCTCAGTGCGTGAGTGTGTGTCTCAGTGTGTGTGTGTCTCAGTGTGTGTGTGTTTGTCTCAGTGTGTGTGTCTCAGTGTGTGTGTCTGTGTGTGTGTGTGTGTGACTGACACACACACACACACACGCGCACAAGGATCACAGAGAAGTTTGGTGCCAAACCAATTATTTTTATTTAAAAACAATAATAAACAAAAAGCTAATTGAACAAAATATCAAACAATTTGAGGAAAGAAAAAGTGGAAACCAAAAATAACTATTTATAGTCACCTAATCACAGGTACTGACTCCAATAACTGAGTCCAACCACAGAGCTGCAAAACTACCCTCTGATCTGCACAAAAAGACGATCCTGACTGAACAAAACTAACAGCCTTTATACCCTTCCAGACCTCCCCCTCCCCCAGAATAAACCATTCTGCAGGTGGGTATATAGAAACAAACCAGCAAACAGTTATCAAGAATAAATAAAGTATTCAAAAAGAAACAAATCAATGAATATATATATATATATATATATATATATATATATATATATATATATATATATATATAACTAAACATTAATCTAACACGTGCATTAAAACTATGCTTTAAAACAAGCAGAGGGAAATGTACTTAAAATCAGCTGTCCCCCCTTTCAATATCTTCTACAGGTACTGCCCTGACTACAGGAAGTCAGTACTCAGGGAAGTCAATAAAAGCTTCCCTCACCAACATGGCTGCTTCCCCACTTCCTGTCAAGATGGAGGACCTCACCACCACACCCAGCTCAGGTTACCTGAACCATTGCATATCAGTTTATCTCAACAATAGTACTGCAATCCATTGTTCTGGAAGTGTGCTCCTTTCCAAACCAGCTCTCTAAACCGTACTCTTCATTAACCTCTCTTTTGTTTTTCAGGACACTCCCAACCACAGGCCTCCAGTCCCTGTACAACAGGGAAGTGAATTTTGTTTTTATTATTTTCCTTACTAGACACAAGGATCAGCAACACCATACAAAAACAGTTTAAAAACATTTGCAGTAAATGTCCAGATACATACTGAGACAATGTGAGGGTCTCCTCCCTCACACTCTTCCTCCTCCTCCTCCTCATCATCCTTATCTTCCTCATCAGGTCAATCAGGCTTGGCTGTTTCCAGACTTGACCCTTGACCGTTGTGACTTGAGACTTGACATAAATATATATAATAGAACAAACAGTTCTAGTAAATGTCCACACGGTGGCAGCATTGTATAAGGAATAAGAACATAAGAACATAAGAAAGTTTACCAACGAGAGGAGGCCCCATTCAGCCCATCTTGCTCGTTTGGTTGTTAGTAGCTTATTGATCCCAGAATCTCATCAAGCAGCTTCTTGAAGGATCCCAGGGTGTCAGCTTCAACAACATTACTGGGGAGTTGGTTCCAGACCCTCACAATTCTCTGTGTAAAAAAGTGCCTCCTATTTTCTGTTCTGAATGTCCCTTTATCTAATCTCCATTTGTGACCCCTGGTCCTTGTTTCTTTTTTCAGGTTGAAAAAGTCCCCTGGGTCGACATTGTCAATACCTTTTAGGATTTTGAATGCTTGAATCAGATCGCCGCGTAGTCTTCTTAGTTCAAGACTGAACAGATTCAATTCTTTGAGCCTGTCTGCATACGACATGCCTTTTAAACCCGGGATAATTCTGGTTGCTCTTCTTTGCACTTTTTCTAGAGCAGCACGAGGTGACCAGAACTGAACACAATATTCTAGATGAGGTCTTACTAATGCATTGTAAAGTTTTAACATTACTTCCCTTGATTTAAATTCAACACTTCTCACAATATATCCGAGCATCTTGTTGGCCTTTTATGTAGCTTCCCCACATTGTCTAGATGAAGACATTTCTGAGTCAACATAAACTCCTAGGTCTTTTTCATAGATTCCTTCTTCAATTTCAGTATCTCCCATATGATATTTATAATGCACATTTTTATTGCCTGTGTGCAATACTTTACACTTTCCTCTATTAAATTTCATTTGCCATGTGTCTGCCCAGTTCTCAATGCTGTCTAGATCATTTTGAATAACCTTTGCTGCTGCAACAGTGTTTGCCACTCCTCCTATTTTTGTGTCCTCTGCAAATTTAACTAGTTTGCTTACTATACCAGAATCTAAATCATTAATGTAGATTAGGAATAGCAGAGGACCTAATACTGATCCCTGTGGTACACCACTGGTTACCTCGCTCCATTTTGAGGTTTCTCCTCTAATCAGTACTTTCTGTTTTCTACCTGTTAAGCACTCCCTAATCCAAGTGCATGCATTTCCTTGAATCCCTACTGCGTTCAGTTTGAGAATTAATCTTTTATGCAGGACTTTGTCAAAAGCTTTCTGGAAATCTAAATAGACCATGTCGTATGCTTTGCAGTTATCCATTTTCAATGTTGCATCCTCAAAAAAGTCAAGCAGGTTAGTTAGACACGATCTCCCTTTCCTAAAACCATGCTGACTGTCTCCCAGGATATTGTTACCTTATAGGTAATTTTCCATTTTGGATCTTATTATAGTTTTCCATAAGTTTACATATAATACAAGTCAGGCTTATTGGTCTGTAGTTACCTGGTTTGGTTTTGTCTCCCTTTTTGTGGATCGGTATTACGTTTGCTATTTTCCAGTCTGTCGGTACAACCCCTGTGTCAAGAGACTGTTGCATGATCTTGGTTAGCGGTTTGTAAATAACTTCTTTCATTTCTTTGAGTACTATTGGGAGGATCTCATCTGGCCCAGGGGATTTGTTTATTTTAAAAGCTCCTAGTCCCTTTAACACTTCTGCCTCTGTTATGCTGAAGTTATTTAAAATTGGATAGGAACATGTCGACATGTGGGGCATGTTGTCCGTGTCCTCCTTTTTAAAAACTTGTTAAAAGTAATCATTTAATATATTTGCTATTTTTTTTTCTTCATCTATGATTTTGCCGTTTGTGTCTCTTGGACATTTAACCTCCTCTCTTACTGTTATAATATTGGAAAAACATTTTGGAATTGGTTTTAGCCCCCTTAGCAATGTTCATTTCTGTCTCTCTTGGCCTTTCTAACTTCCTTTTTGACTTGTGTTTGCAGTTCCAAACAGGAGGAGTGGCAAACACTGTTGCAGCAGCAAAGGTCATTCAAAATGATCTCGACAGCATTCAGAACTGGGCAGACACATGGCAAATGACATTTAATAGAGGAAAGTGGAAGGTGCTGCACGCAGGCAATACATTTCTCCCCCCTTCCTTTCTACATTGGTTAATTGTGGGCTCTAGTTTTTTATTTAACATCGCTGAGTCCCTTGTCCCTCTGGATTGCAACCACAATGTAGAAACATATAGAGAATGGATGGGAATGGGCAATAAACATCACTGCTGTTTCTCTTAAAGCGTGTTTATTTATTTCTAATACTGGACCCTGTCTTAATACTGTATCACATTCTGAATATGAATATAGCTGAGTTATTAATTGTAGGTAATACTTAGAATACCAGATACACATTTAGCATTAAAAAGCAATCCATGTGATTTCTTTACCAGTCGTTCATTATTTTGTGTATCAGCCTCCACACAAAGCCGAGCGCAGTGCGGTATACTGTAATGATGCTGCAGTCAGTCTGCCCGGACTGCACCTGAACCATCTTAAAAACACGAAGCCTCCAATAAGCTCATTTGTAAAAGTTAGTAAAGAATGGCGCTATATAATCTAAGGAAGCTGAATGTGAACTCCTAGCTGGAGCAACGAGAGAGGGAGAGAGGGGGCGGGGCAGAGAAGGAGGCGGAGACGCTGCTAGGCAACCGGCTCCTGAACATTCCACTCCGCTGAGCAGAGACCGTTAGGATTTAAAAATGCCAAAGTTCCGAGCGCCGTTAGTATGGGCTGCCAGAAATGAGGAGAAAATAAATACAGCTTTTTATAAATGTGTGTATTCAGATATAATTTAGAAATCTAGTTACAAGATTTAACAGTTGGCTAAATATTTTAATAAATCTGAAATCTCTTAGCTAGATTTAACATTTAGTTAAATATTTAACTAGCAGCAAACTCTGGAGTTTGTATGCAAATGAGCGTTTCACGCGATTTGATTGGCTCTTGTAATTTTGAAATTTGCATATTTACCAATTAGCATAACATAAGTGCATAGCATAAGTGTGTGTGTGTGTGTGTGGGTCAGTACCTGTGTGTGTGTGTGTGTCTCGGTGTGTGTGTGTGTGTCTCAGTGTGTTTGTCTCAGTGTGTGTGTCTCAGTGTGTTTGTCTCAGTGTGTTTGTGTCTCAGTGCGTGAGTGTGTGTAACTCTTAGTGTGTGTGTGTGTGTCTCTGTGTGTGTGTGTCTCAGTGCGTGAGTGTGTGTGTCTCAGTGTGTGTGTCTCAGTGTGTGTGTGTCTCAGTGTGTTTGTATCTCAGTGCGTGAGTGTGTGTATGTCTTAGTGTGTGTGTCTCTGTGTGTATGTGTCTCAGTGTGTGTCTCAGTGTTGTCTCAATGTGTGTGTGTGTGTCTCAGTGTGTGACTCTGTGTGTGTGTGTGTGTCTCAGTGTGTGTGTGTGTGTCTCAGTGTATGTGCGTCTCAGTGTGTGAGTGTTTCAGTGTTTGTGTGTGTGTCTCACTGTGTGTGTCTCGGGGTGTGTGTGTGTGTGTGTGACTGACACACACACACGCACAAGGATCACAGAGAAGTTTGGCGCCAAACCAATTATTTTTATTTAAGAACAATAATAAACAAAAAGCTAATTGAACAAAATACCAAACAATTTGAGGAAAGAAAAAGTGGAAACCAAAAAGAACTATTTATAGTCACCTACAAAAACAGATTAAAAACATTTGCAGTAAATATCCAGATACATACTGAGACAATGTGAGGGTCTCCTCCCTCACACTCCTCCTCCTCCTCCTCCTCATCATCATCATCATCATCATCATCCTTATCTTCCTCATCACGTCAATCAGGCTTGGCTGTTTCCAGACTTGACCCTTGACCGTTGTGACTTGAGACTTGACATAAATATATATATTAGAACAAACAGTTCTAGTAAATGTCCACACGGTGGCAGCATTGTATAAGGAATAAGAACATAAGAACATAAGAAAGTTTACAAACGAGAGGAGGCCATTCAGCCCATCTTGCTCGTTTGGTTGTTAGTAGCTTATTGATCCCAGAATCTCATCAAGCAGCTTCTTGAAGGATCCCAGGGTGTCAGCTTCAACAACATTACTGGGGAGTTGGTTCCAGACCCTCACAATTCTCTGTGTAAAAAAGTGCCTCCTATTTTCTGTTCTGAATGCCCCTTTATCTAATCTGCTTGATGAGATTCTGGGATCAATAAACTACAAACAACCAAACGAGCAAGATGGGCTGAATGGCCTCCTCTTGTTTGTAAACTTTCTTATGTTCTTATGTTCTTATGACACACACACTGAGGCGCACTCTGAGACGCACACACACACACTAATACACACACACTGAGACACACACACACAGGTGCTAACACACACAGAGGTACTGACCCGCACACACACATTGGTACTGACACACACACACACACACACACACACACACACACACACCCACAGAGGTACTCACCCGCACACACACACACACACACACATATAATTAATCTTTACAAAGCTGACTTTAGACTGGAATTAAAGTGTATCTATTTTTATTTGGGAGATCAAATACATGTTTTTCCACTAAATATTAAATGCTATACGTTTTCTATCTATTGATAATAGCAATATTTTCTGCTGATTTATCAAAGAATAGAAAAATTCACCTTTCACACAACACAGATTTCCCTGCAGGTACTGACACACACACACACACACACACACACACACACACTTATGCTATGCACTTATTTTATGCTAATTGATAAACATGCAAATTTCAACATTACAAGAGCCAATCAAATCACGTTAAACGCTCATTTGCATACAAACTCCAGAGTTTGCTGCTAGTTAAATATTTAACTAAATGTTAAATCTAGCTAAGAGATTTAAGATGTATTTAAATATTTAGCTAACTGTTAAATCTTGTAACTAGATTTCTAAATGATATCTGAATGCACACATTAATAAAAAGCTGTATTTATTTTCTCCTCATTTCTGGCAGCCCATACTAACGGCGCTCGGAACTTTGGCATTTTTAAATCCTAACGGTCTCTGCTCAGCGGAGTGGAATGTTCAGGAGCCGGTTGCCTAGCAGCGTCTCCGCCTCCTTCTCTGCCCCGCCCCCTCTCTCCCTCTCTCGTTGCTCCAGCTAGGAGTTCACATTCAGCTTCCTTAGATTATATAGCGCCATTCTTTACTAACTTTTACAAATGAGCTTATTGGAGGCTTCGTGTTTTTAAGATGGTTCAGGTGCAGTCCGGGCAGACTGACTGCAGCATCATTACAGTATACCGCACTGCGCTCGGCTTTGTGTGGAGGCTGATACACAAAATAATGAACGACTGGTAAAGAAATCACATGCATTGCTTTTTAATGGTAAATGTGTATCTGGTATTCTAAGTATTATCTACAATTAATAACTCAGCTATATTCATATTCAGAATGTGTTACAGTATTAAGACAGGGTCCAGTATTAGAAGTAAATAAATACGCTTTGAGGGTGGATTGCGCACATCCAGATTCAGTCTGGATCAGACTCGATCTGGGATTGAATCTTGGATTGATATTTTTTTCCGTTGTGCAGATCGAGATTCAAATTCAATCCTAGATTCCATTCCAATCCTGGTAGGAGATGAATTGAGTCTGGATTCTTGTGAAGATGGTCGGTTATTTTGGATGGTTAGATATCGTGTTGTTCGTGATCGTAGCAATCCTTTTATTGAATAGTGACGAAGGTTTTATACAAGGATTCAGAATGAGAAACGAAAGAATACCAGAGCTGGATAATATATCAAAATCACAAATAGTTATATACAGAGCCAAAAAAGACTCCCTCACTCCACATCAATCTGCTGCTTGAGATTTCATGCTACTGGGTCGTTTCAGATAATAATCGGGTGCAGTACCTGTTTCATGTCGATGCGTCATCTAGTAATTCACAGGATCACTGAAGTTACGTGAATATATTCATATTCCAACGGGAGAACAAGTTACGAGCCATCGTATTTATCTTGCTCTTAATTGTATTATTACTTGTACTGTAACACTTGAAATGTATTTGCTTACGATTGAAAGTCGCCCTGGATAAGGGCGTCTGCTAAGAAATAAATAATAATAATAATAATAATAATAATAATAATAATAATAATCACCAATTAAACAAATAACCGATAATTATTTCACTGGTACAGATGCATTTGAGCAATATATGTAGTAGCGAATTAGTGGTGAGGTAGATACTGTAGTTTTTTTTTTTTTTTTTTTTTTTTTATATAAACTCAACATGTTATTATTAGTTTATTTAGCAGACACCTTTATCCAAGGAAACTTACAGAAACTAGGGTGTGTGAGCTATGCATCAGCTGCAGGGTCACTTACAACTACGTCTCACCCGAAAGACGGAGCACAAGGAGGTGAAGTGACTTGCTCAGGATCACACAGTGAGTCAGTGGCTGAGGTGGGATTTGAACCGGGGACCTCCTGGTTACAAGCCCTTTTCTTTAACCACTGGATCACACAGTATGTATTAGATTTAGAAAAAAAAAACAGATACCATGTAAGATAAAACAGTTCCAAGTGTACAATACTAATAATTCTGTACAAGTTTATGTACAGTTACTGCAGCTTATTCCTCTGCCTTTTCAAAGCAGCTGACAGCGACATCAGGGGCCGGGGCAGGATCAATCACTCACCTACCTCAGGAAATGTTCTGTAAATAAATACATGTTCTAGTAATTAATTCAGTTCTTGATTATTATTCCTATTCATAACTCACACATACATTAGTTAATCAGCACATACACTTGCTATCAAGGTAAATAACGTTTGGTTATCGGTTTTTTATTGATTTATTCTCTATATAATAATATCTTTATAGTTATCAAAAATTAAATTTGATAAAAGGTTTTTCTCAAAGAAAGAAAACGCACAGGTTTTAGTCGTTGCCATGGTTATGCTCTGACTACCAATTCACGAGACGGTGTTTCGCAATCAGCTAGCGTCACAGACAACCTGAATCCAGGATTAACGGCTGAATTTTAGACTCACTCTCGGATCCGCAGATCCGACACCAGTCTTGATCTGCGCAGCAGAAATGAATCCAGGATCCAATCTTGGATTAGTCAGTCCTAGACTGGGACGAATCTTGATGTCGATGTGCGCAATCCATCCTAAGTGTGGTCAAGAGATATGGAGAGATGTTGACATGTTTAGCAGTAAGGGCAGTACATATTGAAGTGGCATCTTCTTTGGACACTGACTCTTGTATCAATGCACTGTGTCGGATCATCTGAAGAGGAGGTCAAGTTTTGGAAATCTGATCTGACAACGGTACCGATTTCATTGGAGCGGAGCCTGAACTGAGAGAAGCTATTGAAAGTTTGAATCAAGCCAGATTGCAAGGGGCTATGCTAAAGAAAGGAGTGAAGCGGATTTTCAACCCACCAGCTGGGTCTCACCACGGCGGTGTGTGGGAAAGACAGATAAGGAGAGAAAGATTCTCAGTGCTGTTCTAAAACAGCAAACACTTGATGATGAAGGTCTTCAGACAGTTCTTTGTGAGGTGGAAGCCATCGTTAATGATCATCCAATCATAAGGGTCTCTGATGATGTGAATGATTTGGAAGCTCTAACACCTAATCATTTGCTGCGGTTGAAGACTAAGCCAAATATGCCTCCTGGTTTGTTCAGAAAAGAAGATTTGTATGCTCGTTGAAGATGGAAGCAAGTCCAGTTCATGGCTGATTTGTTCTGGAAGAGATGGACAGGTGAGTACTTACCGTTGTTGCAGGAGCGACAGAAGTGGTCTCGTGTTTGAAGAAACTTCATCGCATGAGATGTTGTTCTGATAGTAGATGACACAGCACCGCGTAACTCTTGGATGATGGGAAGAGTTGCCAAAACAATGCCAGATAAGAAGGGGGAGAAGTACAGTCATGGAAAAGTACAACACATTTAGAAGCAGTTTGAAAGCAGGTTGACAGCTGCAGAAACAAAACTAATCTTACAAAAAAAAAAAATGGTCTTCAAGCCAGTAATCTGTGACAACTGCATGTGTAAAGTGTACGTTTGTGTAAAGTGTACGTTTGTGTAAAGTGCACACCCTTAAAGTAGACGGAAGAGGAGGAAGAAGGAGAATAACAATTTGGCCTTAGTTTGACGACTTATATCTCCTTGTGTATAAGAGGTATTTATGTTTTTTTTCACATTTGATGTAAGAGTGTTTCAGTCTTTTGGTACAGATGGTAATTCTAAGTGATTTAGTTTTGCCGCTGCAACATGGTGAAAACAGCTAAACTCTTGGAGCTGTATAGAGACTCTCGGTCGTTTCAAACACGTTTTTCTAACTCCTCTCAATCCCACGACAAAAACATTGTCAATGTAAATAAACAAGTTAGAAAAACACAACAGCCGTTTAAAGGGGTGATATCAAACACAAAAGAACAAGTTAGGAGAAGCAATCAGGCCAATCTTGTCAAGCATCAAGCAAATAGGCACACTTGGAAAGGTGCTGGGCCCAAGATTCACACAATTCTTGCTTCTAACTTGGCGTCTTTTTTTGATCGCTTCGCTCCACTTTATCGCTCCACTTGAAATGCTCTTTGAATGACTTGAAGTGACTGAGACACAAACACACACACTGAGACACACACTGAGACTGTGACAGACACACAAACACACACTGAGCCAAACACACTGAGACTGCGACAGACAAACACACACACTGAGAGACATACACACACTGAGATAGACACACTCACACACTCACTGAGACACACACACTGAGACACACACACACACACTGAGACACACACACACTGAGACACACACACACACACACTGAGACACACACACACTGAGACACACACACACAGGTACTGACACACAAACAAATACTGACACGCACACAGATTCTGACAAACAAACAAACACACACACACACACACAGGTACTGACACACACACACACACACACAGAGGTACAGACACACACACAGACACTGACACACACACACAGAGGTACTGACACACACACACACACACACAGAGAGGTACTGACACACACACACACACACACACACACAGATACTGACACACACACAGAGGTACTGACACACACACACACACACACACACACACAGGTACTGACACACACACACACACAGGTACTGACACACACACACACGCACAAACAGGGGTACTGACACACACACACACACACACACAGATACTGACACACACACACACACACACACACACAGAGGTACTGACACACACACACACACACACACAGAGGTACTGACACACACACACACACACACACACACACACAGAGGTACTGACACACACACACACACAGATACTGACACACACACACACACAGAGGTACTGACACACACACACACACACACACAGGTACTGACACACACACACACAGAGGTACTGACACACACACACACACACACACAGAGGTACTGACACACACACAGACACACAAACACACAGGTACTGACACACACACACACACAGAGGTACTAACACACACACACACACACACACACAGATACTGACACACACACACACACACAGGTACTGACACACACACACACACACACACACACAGGTACTGACACACACACACACACAGGTACTGACACACACACACACACACACAGATACTGACACACACACACACACAGAGGTACTGACACACACACAGACACACAAACACACAGGTACTGACACACACACACACACAGAGGTACTGACACACACACACACAAACACACACACAGGTACTGACACACACACACACACATAGAGGTACTGACACACACACACACACACAGAGGTACTGACACACACACACAGAGGTACTGACACACACACACACACACAGAGGTACTGACACACAGATATCGTGTTGTTCGTGATCGTAGCAATCCTTTTATTGAATAGTGACGAAGGTTTTATACAAGGATTCAGAATGAGAAACGAAAGAATACCAGAGCTGGAGAATATATCAAAATCACAAATAGTTATATACAGAGCCAAAAAAGACTCCCTCACTCCACATCACTCTGCTGCTTGAGATTTCATGCCACTGGGTCGTTTCAGATAATAATCGGGTGCAGTACCTGCTTCATGTCGATGCGTCATCTAGTAATTCACAGGATCACTGAAGTTACGTGAATATATTCATATTCCAACGGGAGAACAAGCTACGAGCCATCGTATTTATCTTGCTCTTAATTGTATTATTACTTGTACTGTAACACTTGAAATGTATTTGCTTACGATTGAAAGTCGCCCTGGATAAGGGCGTCTGCTAAGAAATAAATAATAATAATAATAATAATAATAATAATAATAATAATAATAATAATAATAATAATAATAATAACCAATTAAACGATAATTTTTTCACCGGAACAAATGCATTTGAGCAATATATGTAGTAGCGAGGTAGATACTGTAGTTTTTTTTTATATAAACTCAACATATTATTAGTTTATTTAGCAGACGCCTTTATCCAAGGCAACTTACAGAGACTAGGGTGTGTGAACTATGCATCAGCTGCAGAGTCACTTACAACTACGTCTCACCTGAAAGACGGAGCACAAGGAGGTGAAGTGACTTGCTCAGGATCACACAGTGAGTCAGTGGCTGAGGTGGGATTTGAACCGGGGACCTCCTGGTTACAAGCCCCTTTTCTTTAACCACTGAACCACACAGTGTGTATTAGATTTAGAAAAAAAAAACAGACACCATGCAAGATAAAACAGTTCCAAGTGTACAATACTAATTATTCTGTACAAGTTTATGTACAGTTACTGCAGCTTATTCCTCTGCCTTTTCAAAGCAGCTGACAGCGGCACCAGGAGCCGGGGCAGGATCAATCACTCACCTACCTCAGGAAATGTTCTGTAAATAAATACATGTTCTAGTAATTAATTCAGTTCTTGATTATTATTCCTATTCAAAACTCACACATACATTAGTTAATCAGCACATACACTTGCTATCAAGGTAAATAACGTTTGGTTATCGGTTTTTTATTGATTTATTCTCTATATAATAATATCTTTATAGTTATCAAAAATTAAATTTGATAAAAGGTTTTTCTCAAAGAAAGAAAACGCACAGATTTTAGTCGTTGCCATGGTTATGCTTTGACGACCAATTCACGAGACGGTGTTTCACAATCAACTAGCGTCAGACAACCTGAATCCAGGATTAACGGCTGAATTTTAGATTCACTCTCGGATCCGCAGATCCGACACCAGTCTTGATCTGCGCAACAGAAATGAATCCAGGATCCAATCTTGGATTAGTCAGTCCTAGACTGGGACGAATCTTGATGTCGATGTGCGCAATCCACCCTAAGTGTGGTCAAGAGATATGGAGAGATGTTGACATGTTTAGCAGTAAGGGCACTACATATTGAAGTGGCATCTTCTTTGGACACTGACTCTTGTATCAATGCACTGTGTCGGATCATCTGAAGAGGAGGTCAAGTTTTGGAAATCTGATCTGACAACGGTACCGATTTCATTGGAGCGGAGCCTGAACTGAGAGAAGCTATTGAAAGTTTGAATCAAGCCAGATTGCAAGGGGCTATGCTAAAGAAAGGAGTGAAGCGGATTTTCAACCCACCAGCTGGGTCTCACCACGGCGGTGTGTGGGAAAGACAGATAAGGAGAGAAAGATTCTCAGTGCTGTTCTAAAACAGCAAACACTTGATGATGAAGGTCTTCAGACAGTTCTTTGTGAGGTGGAAGCCATCGTTAATGATCCAATCATAAGGGTCTCTGATGATGTGAATGATTTGGAAGCTCTAACACCTAATCATTTGCTGCGGTTGAAGACTAAGCCAAATATGCCTCCTGGTTTGTTCAGAAAAAGAAGATTTGTATGCTCGTTGAAGATGGAAGCAAGTCCAGTTCATGGCTGATTTGTTCTGGAAGAGATGGACAGGCGAGCACTTACCGTTGTTGCAGGAGCGACAGAAGTGGTCTCGTGTTTGAAGAAACTTCATCGTAGGAGATGTTGTTCTGATAGTAGATGACACAGCACCGCGTAACTCTTGGATGATGGGAAGAGTTGCCGAAACGATGCCAGATAAGAAGGGGGAGAAGTAGAGTCGTGGACAAGGACAACGCAGATAGAAGCAGTTTGAAAGCAGGTTGACAGCTGCAGAAACAAAACTAATCTTCCAAAAAAAAAATGGTCTTCAAGCCAGTAATCTGTGACAACTGCATGTGTAAAGTGTACGTTTGTGTAAAGTGTACGTTTGTGTAAACTGTACGTTTGTGTAAAGTGTACGTTTGTGTAAAGTGTACATTTGTGTAAAGTGTACATTTGTGTAAAGTGTACATTTGTGTAAAGTGTACGTTTGTGTAAAGTGCCGCGCGATCGAAGATCGTGTGAGCTTCAAGAACGTCACGATGCAAGTTCAAACCACGGGATTTTTTTTTTCACTGCCATATGTGCTGTTTTAAAACATAAATACATTGTTTCATATAAATGGTGTGGATATCAAACTGCTTGCATTCCCTGGTTTGTTTTGACGGTGACCAACATGTGGAATCACAGGATTGGTAGATGTCCAGTTATTTAGCTTTTCTGTTTGAAAAGTCGCTACACACCCTTAAAAAGTAGACGGAAGAGGAATATCTCATTGTGTATCACAGGTATTTATGTTTTTTTCACATTTGATGTAAGAGTGTTTCAGGCTTTTGGTACAGATGGTACTTCAAAGTGATTTCGTTTTGCCGCTGCAACATGGTGAAAACAGCTAAACTCTTGGAGCTGTATAGAGACTCTCGGTCGTTTCAAACACGTTTTTCTAACTCCTCTCAATCCCACGACAAAAACATTGTCAATGTAAATAAACAAGTTAGAAAAACGCAACAGCCGTTTAAAGGGGTGATATCAAACACAAAAGCCCAAGTTAGGAGAAGCAATCAGGCCAATCTTGTCAAGCATCAAGCAAATAGGCACACTTGGAAAGGTGCTGGGGCCCAAGATTCACACAATTCTTGCTTCTAACTTGGCACCTTTTTTTGATCGCTTCGCTCCACTTTATCGCTCCACAGATAGTTACACACACACACTGAGACACACACACTCTAAATGAGACGCAAACACACACACACTGAGACACACACACACGCACTGACACACATCGCTCCACTTTATCGCTCCACTTGAAATGCTGTTTGTATGACTTGAAGTGACTAAGACACAAACACACACTGAGAATGCGACAGACACACACACACACACTGAGACACAGAGACAGACAAACACACACACCCTGACACACACACACACAGGTACTGACACACACACACACACACACACAAACACAGACACACACACACACACACACACAAACAAACACAGACACACACACACACACACACAGGTACTGACACAAACACACACACAAACACAGACACACACACACAGGTACTGACACACACACACTAATGTTATTGTAATATGCAAAATTAATATGCAAATTTCAACATTACAATAGCCAATTAAATCACGTGAAAGCACAAAGCGGGCGGAGCTCATTTGCATACAAACTCCAGATTTAGCTGCCAGTTAAATATTCAACTAAATGTCAAATCTAGCCAAGAGATTTCAGATTTACTTAAATATTTAACTAAATGTTAAATCTAGCTAAGAGAGATTTAAGATGTATTTAAATATTTAGCTAACTGTTAAATGTTGTAACTAGATTTCTAAATGATATCTGAATGCACACATTTATAAAAAGCTGTATTTATTTTCTCCTCATTTCTGGCAGCCCATACTAACGGCGCTCGGAACTTTGGCATTTTTAAATCCTAACGGTCTCTGCTCAGCGGAGTGGAATGTTCAGGAGCCGGTTGCCTAGCAGCGTCTCCGCCTCCTTCTCTGCCCCGCCCCCTCTCTCCCTCTCTCGTTGCTCCAGCTAGGAGTTCACATTCAGCTTCCTTAGATTATATAGCGCCATTCTTTACTAACTTTTACAAATGAGCTTATTGGAGGCTTCGTGTTTTTAAGATGGTTCAGGTGCAGTCCGGGCAGACTGACTGGAGCATCATTACAGTATACCGCACTGCGCTCGGCTTTGTGTGGAGGCTGATACACAAAATAATGAACGACTGGCAAAGAAATCACATGGATTGCTTTTTAATGCTAAATATGTATCTGGTATTCTAAGTATTATCTACAATTAATAACTCAGCTATATTCACATTCAGAATGTGATCCAGTATTAAGACAGGGTCCAGTATTAGAAATAAATAAACACGCTTTAAGAGAAACAGCAGTGATGTTTATTGACCATTCCCATCCATTCTCTAGATGTTTCTACATTGTGGTTGCAATCCACAGGGTCAAGGGATTCAGTGATGTTAAATAAAAAACTAGAGCCCACAATTAACCAATATAGAAAGGAAGGGGGGAGAAATGTATTGCCTGCGTGCAGCACCTTCCACTTTCCTCTATTAAATTTCATTAGCCATGTGTCTGCCCAGTTCTGAATGCTGTCGAGATCATTTTGAATGACCTTTGCTGCTTCAACAGTGTCTGCCACTCCTCCTATTTTTGTGTCGTCTACAAATTTAACAAGTTTGCTTACTATACCAGAATCTAAATCATTAATGTAGATTAGGAATAGCAGAGGACCTAATACTGATCCCAATGTGCATTATAAATATCATATGGGAGATACTGAAATTGAAGAAGGAATCTATGAAAAAGACCTTGGAGTTTATGTTGGCTCAGAAATGTCTTCATCTAGACAATGTGGGGAAGCTATAAAAAAAAAGGCCAACAAGATGCTTGGATATATTATGAGAAGTGTTGAATTTAAATCAAGGGAAGTAATGTTAAAACTTTACAATGCATTAGTAAGACCTCATCTAGAATAGTGTGTTCAGTTCTGGTCACCTCGTTACAAAAAGGATATTGCTGCTCTAGAAAGAGTGCAAAGAAGAGCAACCAGAATTATCCCGGGTTTAAAAGGCATGTCGTATGCAGACAGGCTAAAATAATTGAATCTATTCAGTCTTGAACAAAGAAGACTACGCGGCGATCTGATTCAAACATTCAAAATCCTAAAAGGTGTAGACAATGTCAACCCAGGGGACTTTTTCAACCTGAAAAAAGAAACAAGGACCAGGGGTCACAAATGGAGATTAGATAAAGGGGCATTCAGAACAGAAAATAGGAGGCACTTTTTTACACAGAGAATTGTGAGGGTCTGGAACCAACTCCCCAGTAATGTTGTTGAAGCTGACACCCTGGGATCCTTCAAGAAGCTGCTTGATGAGATTCAGGGATCAATAAGCTACTAACAACCAAACGAGCAAGATGGGCTGAATGGCCTCCTCTCGTTTGTAAACTTCCTTACCGGTTCATGATGCTGAGTAAGTTCAGTGGCCTAGACAACTCCTTGTGCAACTTGTCACCTGACTGAGCCTGGCTCATCACCGTTACAAAACTGTACATCGTTACATTAATTAAGAATTTATAAAAACACCTTGCATTCTTTCTCTGATCCTTCCTTCCAGGCTGAGTCACTCCTGGAGAATAGGAACCTCCCCTCCCCTCTCTCTCCCTCCCCTCTCTCTCTCTCTCCCTCTCCCTCTCTCTCTCCCTCCCCTCCCCTCTCTCTCTCCCTCCCCTCCCCTCTCTCCCTCCCCTCTGTCTCTCCCTCCCCTCCCCTCACCTCTCTCTCTCCCCTCCCCCCTCTCCCCCCTCTCCCCTCTCCCTCTCTCCCTCCCTCCACTCTCTCCCTCCCCTCCCCTCCTCTCTATTCTCCTCTCTCCCCTCCACTCTCTTCTCCTCTCCTCTCTCCCTCCCCTCCCCTCTCTCTCTCTCCCTCCCCTCCCCTCCCCTCTCTCTCTCCCTCCCCTCCCCTCTTCTCTCTCCCTTCCCCTCTCTCTCTCCCCCCTCTCACTCTCCCTCCCCTCCCCTCCCCTCTCTCTCTCCCTCCCCTCCTCTCTATTCTCCTCTCTCCCCTCCACTCTCTTCTCCTCTCCTCTCTCCCTCCCCTCCCCTCCCCTCCCCTCTCTCTCTCCCTCCCCTCCCCTCTCTCTCCTCTCTTCTCTCTCCCTTCCCCTCTCTCTCTCTCTCCCCCCTCTCCCCTCTCCCTCTCTCTCCCCTCTCCCTCTCTCTCCCCTCCCCTCCTCTCTCATAATCTCTGTGGCTAAGTGTCTGTGAAGCCAAGGCAGATGGGCGCTTGTCTCTGGTGTTACTAAGAGGCAGAGAGGAGCACTGCGGTCAGCCAGCGTGAAATTCAATTTGCGAGATGTGTTAATAACAGGGGAGAGACTGCCAGCCCCGTCTCGCTTCATTTTCAATCAGATGCGTTTCCCTCCCAGTCCCTCCTCAGCTCCGCTAGAGCCACACTGCTTCCCTCCCAGTCCTTCCTCAGCTCCGCTAGAGCCACACTGCTTCCCTCCCAGTCCCTCCTCAGCTCCGCTAGAGCCACACCGCTTCCCTCCCAGTCCCTCCTCAGCTCCGCTAGAGCCACACTGCTTCCCTCCCAGTCCCTCCTCAGCTCCGCTAGAGCCACACTGCTTCCCTCCCAGTCCCTCCTCAGCTCCGCTAGAGCCACACTGCTTCCCTCCCAGTCCCTCCTCAGCTCCGCTAGAGCCACACCGCTTCCCTCCCAGTCCCTCCTCAGCTCCGCTAGAGCCACGCTGCTTCCCTCCCAGTCCCACCTCAGCTCCGCTAGAGCCACGCTGCTTCCCTCCCAGTCCCACCTCAGCTCCGCTAGAGCCACGCTGCTTCCCTCCCAGTCCCTCCTCAGCTCCGCTAGAGCCACGCTGCTTCCCTCCCAGTCCCTCCTCAGCTCCGCTAGAGCCACACTGCTTCCCTCCCAGTCCCTCCTCAGCTCCGCTAGAGCCACGCTGCTTCCCTCCCAGTCCCTCCTCAGCTCCGCTAGAGCCACACTGCTTCCCTCCCAGTCCCTCCTCAGCTCCGCTAGAGCCACACCGCTTCCCTCCCAGTCCCTCCTCAGCTCCGCTAGAGCCACGCTGCTTCCCTCCCAGTCCCACCTCAGCTCCGCTAGAGCCACGCTGCTTCCCTCCCAGTCCCACCTCAGCTCCGCTAGAGCCACGCTGCTTCCCTCCCAGTCCCTCCTCAGCTCCGCTAGAGCCACGCTGCTTCCCTCCCAGTCCCTCCTCAGCTCCGCTAGAGCCACGCTGCTTCCCTCCCAGTCCCTCCTCAGCTCCGCTAGAGCCACACTGCTTCCCTCCCAGTCCCTCCTCAGCTCCGCTAGAGCCACGCTGCTTCCCTCCCAGTCCCTCCTCAGCTCCGCTAGAGCCACACTGCTTCCCTCCCAGTCCCTCCTCAGCTCCGCTAGAGCCACACCGCTTCCCTCCCAGTCCCTCCTCAGCTCCGCTAGAGCCACACTGCTTCCCTCCCAGTCCCTCCTCAGCTCCGCTAGAGCCACACTGCTTCCCTCCCAGTCCCTCCTCAGCTCCGCTAGAGCCACACTGCTTCCCTCCCAGTCCCTCCTCAGCTCCGCTAGAGCCACACTGCTTCGCTCCCAGTCCCTCCTCAGCTCCGCTAGAGCCACACTGCTTCCCTCCCAGTCCCTCCTCAGCTCCGCTAGAGCCACGCCGCTTCCCTCCCAGTCCCTCCTCAGCTCTGCTAGAGCCACACCGCTTCCCTCCCAGTCCCTCCTCAGCTCCGCTAGAGCCACACTGCTTCCCTCCCAGTCCCTCCTCAGCTCCGCTAGAGCCACACCGCTTCCCTCCCTCCCAGTCCCTCCTCAGCTCCGCTAGAGCCACACCGCTTCCCTCCCAGTCCCTCCTCAGCTCCGCTAGAGCCACACTGCTTCCCTCCCAGTCCCTCCTCAGCTCCGCAAGAGCCGAACTGCTTCCCTCCCAGTCCCTCCTCAGCTCCGCTAGAGCCACACTGCTTCCCTCCCAGTCCCTCCTCAGCTCCGCAAGAGCCACACTGCTTCCCTCCCAGTCCCTCCTCAGCTCCGCTAGAGCCACGCTGCTTCCCTCCCAGTCCCTCCTCAGCTCCGCTAGAGCCACACTGCTTCCCTCCCAGTCCCTCCTCAGCTCCACTAGAGCCACACCGCTTTCCTCCCAGTCCCTCCTCAGCTCCGCTAGAGCCACACTGCTTCCCTCCCAGTCCCTCCTCAGCTCCGCTAGAGCCACACTGCTTCCCTCCCAGTCCCTCCTCAGCTCCGCTAGAGCCACACCGCTTCCCTCCCAGTCCCTCCTCAGCTCCGCTAGAGCCACGCTGCTTCCCTCCCAGTCCCTCCTCAGCTCCGCTAGTGCCACACTGCTTCCCTCCCAGTCCCTCCTCAGCTCCGCTAGAGCCACACTGCTTCCCTCCCAGTCCCTCCTCAGCTCCGCTAGAGCCACACTGCTTCCCTCCCAGTCCCTCCTCAGCTCCGCTAGAGCCACACTGCTTCGCTCCCAGTCCCTCCTCAGCTCCGCTAGAGCCACACTGCTTCCCTCCCAGTCCCTCCTCAGCTCCGCTAGAGCCACGCCGCTTCCCTCCCAGTCCCTCCTCAGCTCTGCTAGAGCCACACCGCTTCCCTCCCAGTCCCTCCTCAGCTCCGCTAGAGCCACACTGCTTCCCTCCCAGTCCCTCCTCAGCTCCGCTAGAGCCACACCGCTTCCCTCCCTCCCAGTCCCTCCTCAGCTCCGCTAGAGCCACACCGCTTCCCTCCCAGTCCCTCCTCAGCTCCGCTAGAGCCACACTGCTTCCCTCCCAGTCCCTCCTCAGCTCCGCAAGAGCCGAACTGCTTCCCTCCCAGTCCCTCCTCAGCTCCGCTAGAGCCACACTGCTTCCCTCCCAGTCCCTCCTCAGCTCCGCTAGAGCCACACTGCTTCCCTCCCAGTCCCTCCTCAGCTCCGCTAGAGCCACGCTGCTTCCCTCCCAGTCCCTCCTCAGCTCCGCTAGAGCCACACTGCTTCCCTCCCAGTCCCTCCTCAGCTCCACTAGAGCCACACCGCTTCTTTCCCAGTCCCTCCTCAGCTCCGCTAGAGCCACACTGCTTCCCTCCCAGTCCCTCCTCAGCTCCGCTAGAGCCACACTGCTTCCCTCCCAGTCCCTCCTCTGCTCCGCTAGAGCCATGCTGCTTCCCTCCCAGTCCCTCCTCAGCTCCGCTAGAGCCACACTGCTTCCCTCCCAGTCCCTCCTCAGCTCCGCTAGAGCCACACTGCTTCCTTCCCAGTCCCTCCTCAGCTCCGCTAGAGCCACACTGCTTCCCTCCCAGTCCCTCCTCAGCTCCGCTAGAGCCACACTGCTTCCCTCCCAGTCCCTCCTCAGCTCCGCTAGAGCCACGCTGCTTCCCTCCCAGTCCCTCCTCAGCTCCGCTAGAGCCACGCTGCTTCCCTCCCAGTCCCTCCTCAGCTCCGCTAGAGCCACGCCGCTTCCCTCCCAGTCCCTCCTCAGCTCCGCTAGAGCCACACCGCTTCCCTCCCAGTCCCTCCTCAGCTCCGCTAGAGCCACACTGCTTCCCTCCCAGTCCCTCCTCAGCTCCGCTAGAGCCACGCTGCTTCCCTCCCAGTCCCTCCTCAGCTCCGCTAGAGCCACGCTGCTTCCCTCCCAGTCCCTCCTCAGCTCCGCTAGAGCCACGCTGCTTCCCTCCCAGTCCCTCCTCAGCTCCGCTAGAGCCACGCTGCTTCCCTCCCAGTCCCTCCTCAGCTCCGCTAGAGCCACGCCGCTTCCCTCCCAGTCCCTCCTCAGCTCCGCTAGAGCCACGCCGCTTCCCTCCCAGTCCCTCCTCAGCTCCGCTAGAGCCACACTGCTTCCCTCCCAGTCCCTCCTCAGCTCCGCTAGAGCCACACTGCTTCCCTCCCAGTCCCTCCTCAGCTCCGCTAGAGCCACACCGCTTCCCTCCCAGTCCCTCCTCATCTCCGCTAGAGCCACACTGCTTCCCTCCCAGTCCCTCCTCAGCTCTGCTAGAGCCACGCCGCTTCCCTCCCAGTCCCTCCTCAGCTCCGCTAGAGCCACACTGCTTCCCTCCCAGTCCCTCCTCAGCTCCGCTAGAGCCACACTGCTTCCCTCCCAGTCCCTCCTCAGCTCCGCTAGAGCCACACCGCTTCCCTCCCAGTCCCTCCTCAGTTATTAACGACGCGTTAAGAATTGAAACTGTTAAAGACTTTTAATTGCATGGTGAGATTGCTTAATTGTGCAGAAGAACATTAAACCGCAAATTAAATCTTCAACCAGGGAGACGTGATTTCACATGGCAGTAACAGAATCTGATCCAGCGGCACTGCAATGGCTCTGTATTACACTGAGGGGCAATGGTAGCACAAGTGTAGGGCAGCTACAATGGGGTGAGGCTGGCAGAATGGGACCACAGTGTGCTGACTATACCCTCCATGATCTTCAATGGGGTGAGGCTGGTAGAATGGGACCACAGTGTGCTGACTATACCCTCCATGATCTTCAATGGGGTGAGGCTGGTAGAATGGGACCACAGTGTGCTGACTATACCCTCCATGATCTTCAGTGGCAGACAGACAGACAGCGGCTCTGTTCATAAAGGTACTGAGAGGTAGGATCTGTGAATGAGGGGTCAGGCTGAGAGACACACGCAGGCTGTTTGCTAAACTCTGCTAATCCCAGACAGATTGCGTTCGTCTGTCGTGTGACGGGGCGATTAAGCAGCTCTGAGGAAACCTAACAGACTGCGGAGAGAAGAGAAAATAGCAGTCTGGACGAAATATTGGAAACACCCGCCAGAGCACTGTCAATATCACAGCATGGGGCTGATTCACCTGCCATAGCACTGTCAATAGCACAGCATGGGACTGATTCACCTGCCATAGCACTGTCAATAGCACAGCATGGGACTGATTCACCTGCCATAGCACTGTCAATAGCACATACCAGAATCTAAATCTTTCTCTCTCATTCCCCTCTTTATCACTCTCCTCTTTCTCTCTCATTCCCCTCTTTCTCTATCACTCTCCTCTTTCTCTCTCGTTCGTCTCTTTCTCTATCATTCCCCACTTTCTCTCTCGTTCCCCTCTTTCTCTCTCGTTCCCCTCTTAATCTATCACTCCCCTCTTTCTCTCTCGTTCCTCTATTTCTCTATCGCTCCCCTCTTTCTCTCTCGTTCACCTCTTTCTCTCTCGTTCCCCTCTTTCTCTATCGCTCCCCTCTTTCTCTCTCGTTCCCCTCTTTCTCTCCCGATCCTCTCTTTCTCTCTCGTTCCCCACTTTCTCTCTCGTTCCCCTCTTTCTCTCTCGTTCCTCTCTATCTCTATCACTCCCCTCTTTCTCTCTCGTTCCTCTCTTTCTCTATCACTCTCCTCTTTCTCTCTTGTTCCCCACTTTCTCTCTCGTTCCCCTCTTTCTCTCTCATTCCCCTCTTTCTCGATCATTCCCCTCTTTCTCTCTCGTTCCCCTCTTTCTCTCTCGTTCCCCTCTTTCTCTCTCGTTCCTCTCTTTCTCTATCATTCCCCTCTTTCTCTCTCGTTCCTCTCTTTCTCTCTCGTTCCTCTCTTTCTCTATCATTCCCCTCTATCTCTCTCGTTCCTCTCTTTCTCTCTCATTCCTCTCTTTCTCTATCACTCCTCTCTTTCTCTCTCGTTCCTCTCTATCTCTATCACTCCCCTCTTTCTCTCTCGTTCCTCTTTTTCTCTCTCGTTCCCCTCTTTCTCTCTCGTTCCTCTTTTTCTCTCTCGTTCCCCTCTTTCTCTCTCATCCCTCTCTTTCTCTATCACTCCCCTCTTTCTCTCTCGTTCCTCTCTTTCTATATCATTCCCCTCTTTCTCTCTCGTTCCTCTCTTTCTCTCTCATTCCTCTCTTTCTCTCTCGTTCCTCTCTTTCTCTCTCGTTCCTCTCTTTCTCTATCACTCCCCTCTTTCTCTCTCATTCCTCTCTTTCTCTATCACTCCTCTCTTTCTCTCTCGTTCCTCTCTTTCTCTATCATTCCCCTCTTTCTCTCTCGTTCCTCTCTTTCTCTCTCGTTCCCCTCTTTCTCTCTCGTTCCCCTCTTTCTCTCTCGTTCCTCTCTTTCTCTATCATTCCCCTCTTTCTCTCTCGTTCCTCTCTTTCTCTCTCGTTCCTCTCTTTCTCTCTCATTCCTCTCTTTCTCTATCACTCCTCTCTTTCTCTCTCGTTCCTCTCTTTCTCTCTCATTCCTCTCTTTCTCTATCACTCCCCTCTTTCTCTCTCGTTCCTCTCTTTCTATATCATTCCCCTCTTTCTCTCTCGTTCCTCTCTTTCTCTCTCGTTCCCCTCTTTCTCTCTCGTTCCTCTCTTTCTCTCTCATTCCTCTCTTTCTCTCTCGTTCCTCTCTTTCTCTCTCGTTCCTCTTTCTCTATTGTTCCTCTCTTTCTCTAACACTCCCCTCTTTCTCTCTCGTTCCTCTCTTTCTCTATCACTCCTCTCTTTCTCTCTCGTTCCTCTCTTTCTCTATCATTTCACTCTTTCTCTCTCGTTCCTCTCTTTCTCTCTCATTCCTCTCTTTCTCTATCACTCCGCTCTTTCTCTCTCGTTCCCCTCTTTCTCTCTCGTTCCTCTCTTTCTCTATCATTCCCCTCTTTCTCTCTCGTTCCTCTCTTTCTCTCTCGTTCCTCTCTTTCTCTCTCGTTCCTCTCTTTCTCTCTCGTTCCTCTCTTTCTCTATCATTCCCCTCTATCTCTCTCGTTCCTCTCTTTCTCTCTCGTTCCTCTCTTTCTCTCTCGTTCCTCTCTTTCTCTATCATTCCCCTCTATCTCTCTCGTTCCTCTCTTTCTCTCTCATTCCTCTCTTTCTCTATCACTCCTCTCTTTCTCTCTCGTTCCTCTCTTTCTCTCTCGTTCCTCTCTTTCTCTCTCGTTCCTCTCTTTCTCTCTCGTTCCTCTCTTTCTCTATCATTCCCCTCTATCTCTCTCGTTCCTCTCTTTCTCTCTCATTCCTCTCTTTCTCTATCACTCCTCTCTTTCTCTCTCATTCCTCTCTTTCTCTCTCGTTCCCCTCTTTCTCTCTCGTTCCCCTCTTTCTCGTTCCCCTCTTTCTCTATCGCTCCCCTCTTTCTCTCTCGTTCCCCTCTATCTCTCCCCTCTTTCTCTCTCGTTCCTCTCTATCACTCCCCTCTTTCTCTCTCGTTCCTCTCTTTCTCTCTCATTCCTCTCTTTCTCTCTCGTTCCCGTCTTTCTCTCTCGTTCCCCTCTTTCTCGTTCCCCTCTTTCTCTATCACTTCCCTCTTTCTCTCTCGTTCCTCTCTTTCTCTATTACTCTCCTCTTTCTCTCTCATTCCTCTCTTTCTCTATCACTCCCCTCTTTCTCTCTCATTCCTCTCTTTCTCTCTCGTTCCCCTCTTTCTCTCTCGTTCCCCTCTTTCTCGTTCCTCTCTTTCTCTAGCACTCCCCTCTTTCTCTCTCATTCCTCTCTTTCTCTCTCGTTCCCCTCTTTCTCTCTCGTTCCCCTCTTTCTCGTTCCCCTCTTTCTCTATCGCTCCCCTCTTTCTCTCTCGTTCCCCTCTATCTCTCTCGTTCCCCTCTTTCTCTATCACTCTCCTCTTTCTCTCTCGTTCCCCTCTTTCTCTCTCGTTCCCCTCTTTCTCCATCGTTCCCCACTTTCTCTCTCGGTCCCCTCTTTCTCTCTCGTTCCCCTCTTTCTCTATCACTCCCCTCTTTCTCTCTCGTTCCCCTCTTTCTCTCTCGATCCTCTCTTTCTCTCTCGTTCCCCACTTTCTCTCTCGTTCCTCTCTTTCTCTCTCGTTCCCCACTTTCTCTCTCGTTCCTCTCTTTCTCTCTCGTTCCCCACTTTCTCTCTCGTTCCCCTCTTTCTCTCTCGTTCCCCTCTTTCTCTATCATTCCCCTCTTTCTCTCTCGTTCCCCTCTTTCTCTCTCGTTCCCCTCTTTCTCTATCACTCCCCTCTTTCTCTCTCGTTCCCCTCTTTCTCTCTCGATCCTCTCTTTCTCTCTCATTCCCCACTTTCTCTCTCGTTCCTCTCTTTCTCTATCACTCTCCTCTTTCTCTCTCGTTCCCCTCTTTCTCTCTCGTTCCCCTCTTTCTCTCTCGTTCCCCTCTTTCTCTCTCGTTCCCCTCTTTCTCTCTCGTTCCCCACTTTCTCTCTCGTTCACCTCTTTCTCTCTCGTTCCCCTCTTTCTCTCTCGTTCCTCTCTTTCTCTCTCATTCCTCTCTTTCTCTATCGCTCCTCTCTTTCTCTCTCGTTCCCCTCTTTCTCTATCATTCCCCACTTTCTCTCTCGTTCCCCTCTTTCTCTGTCATTCCCCACTTTCTCGTTCCCCTCTTTCTCTCTCGTTCCCCTCTTTCTTGATCTCTGTTCTCTTTCTCTCTCGTTCCTCTCTTTCTCTCTCGTTCCTCTCTTTCTCTCTCGTTCCCCTCTTTCTGTCTCGTTCCCCTCTTTCTCTCTCGTTCCCCACTTTCTCTCTCGTTCCCCTCTTTCTTTCTCGTTCCTCTCTTTCTCTCTCGTTCCTCTCTTTCTCTCTCGTTCCCCTCTTTCTGTCTCGTTCCCCACTTTCTCTCTCATTCCTCTCATTCTCTATCACTCCCCTCTTTCTCTCTCGTTCCCCTCTTTCTCTGTCATTCCCCACTTTCTCGTTCCTCTCTTTCTCTCTCGTTCCCCTCTTTCTCTCTCGTTCCCCTCTTTCTTGATCTCTGTTCTCTTTATCTCTCGTTCCTCTCTTTCTCTCTCGTTCCTCTCTTTCTCTCTCGTTCCCCTCTTTCTGTCTCGTTCCCCACTTTCTCTCTCGTTCCTCTCTTTCTCTCTCGTTCCTCTCTTTATGTCTCGTTCCCCACTTTCTCTCTCGTTCCCCACTTTCTCTCCCGTTCCCCTCTTTCTCTCTCGTTCCTCTCTTTCTCTCTCGTTCCCCTCTTTCTGTCTCGTTCCCCACTTTCTCTCTCATTCCTCTCATTCTCTATCACTCCCCTCTTTCTCTCTCGTTCCCCTCTTTCTCTCTCGTTCCCTCTTTCTCTCTCATTCCCCACTTTCTCTCTCATTCCTCCTCTAACCCTCTTTCTCTCTTGTTCCTCTCTTTATCTATCACTCCCCTCTTTCTCTCTCGTTCCTCTCTTTCTCTCTCATTCCCCTCTTTCTCTATCACTCCCCTCTTTCTCTCTCGTTCCTCTCTTTCTCTATCACTCCCCTCTTTCTCTCTCACTCCCCTCTTTCTCTCTCGTTCCTCTCTTTCTCTCTCGTTCCTCTCTTTCTCGCTCGTTCCCCTCTTTCTCTATCACTCCCCTCTTTCTCTCTCGTTCCTCTCTTTCTCTCTCGTTCCTCTCTTTCTCTATCACTCCCCTCTTTCTCTCTCGTTCCTCTCTTTCTCTCTCGTTCCCCACTTTCTCTCTCGTTCCCCTCTTTCTCTCTCGTTCCTCTCTTTCTCTATCACTCCCCTCTTTCTCTCTCATTCCCCTCTTTCTCTCTCGTTCCTCTCTTTCTCTATCACTCCCCTCTTTCTCTCTCGTTCCTCTTTTTCTCTCTTGTTCCCCACTTTCTCTCTCGTTCCCCTCTTTCTCTCTCGTTCCTCTCTTTATCTATCACTCTCCTCTTTCTCTCTCGTTCCCCTCTTTCTCTCTCGTTCCCCTCTTTCTCTCTCGTTCCCCTCTTTCTCTCTCGTTCCCATCTTTCTCTCTCGTTCCCCTCTTTCTCTCTCATTCCTCTCTTTCTCTCTCCATTCCTCTAATTCTCTATCACTCCCCTCTTTCTCTCTCGTTCCCCTCTTTCTCTTTCACTCCCCTCTTTCTCTCTCGTTCCTCTCTTTCTCTCTCGTTCCCCTCTTTCTCTATCACTCCCCTCTTTCTCTCTCGTTCCTATCTTTCTCGATTGTTCTTCTCTTTCTCTCTCGTTCCCCTCTTTCTCTCTCGTTCCTCTCTTTCTCTCTCGTTCCCCACTTTCTCTCTCGTTCCCCTCTTTCTCTCTCGTTCCTCTCTTTCTCTATCTCTCCTCTCTTTCTCTCTCGTTCCCCTCTTTCTCTCTCGCTCCTCTCTTTCTCTCTCGTTCCTCTCTTTCTCTATCACTCTCCTCTCTCTCTCGTTCCTCTTTCTCTATCACTCCCCTCTTTCTCTCTCGTTACCCTCTTTCTCTCTCGCTCCTCTCTTTCTCTCTCGTTCCTCTCTTTCTCTATCACTCTCCTCTCTCTCTCGTTCCTCTCTTTCTCTATCTCTCCTCTCTTTCTCTCTCGTTCCCCACTTTCACTCTCGTTCCTCTCTTTCTCTCTCGTTCCTCTCTTTCTCCCTCATTCCCCACTTTCTCTCTCGTTCCCCTCTTTCTCTCACGTTCACCTCTTTCTCTCTCGTTCCCCACTTTCTCTTTCGTTCCCCTCTTTCTCTCTCGTTCCTCTCTTTCCCTCTCGTTCCTCTCTTTCTCTATCACTCCCCTCTTTCTCTCTCGTTCCTCTCTTTCTCTATCACTCCCCTCTTTCTCTCTCGTTCCCCTCTCTCTCTCGTTCCCCTCTTTCTCTCTCGTTCCCCTCTTTCTCTCTCGTTCCCCACTTTCTCTCTCGTTCCCCTCTTTCTCTCTTGTTCCCCTCTTTCTCTATCATTCCCCACTTTCTCTCTTGTTCCCCTCTTTCTCTCTCGTTCCCCCTTCTCTCTCGTTCCTCTCTTTCTCTCTCATTCCTCTCTTTCTCGATCGTTCCCCTCTTTCTCTCTCATTCCCGTCTTTCTCTCTCGCTCCTCTCTTTCTCTCTCATTCCTCTATTTCTCTATCGCTCCTCTCTTTCTCTCTCGTTCCCCTCTTTCTCTATCATTCCCCACTTTCTCTCTCGTTCCCCTCTTCCTCTGTCATTCCCCACTTTCTCGTTCCTCTCTTTCTCTCTCGTTCCCCTCTTTCTCTCTCGTTCCCCTCTTTCTTGATCTCTGTTCTCTTTCTCTCTCGTTCCTCTCTTTCTCTCTCGTTCCTCTCTTTCTCTCTCGTTCCTCTCTTTCTCTCTCGTTCCCCTCTTTCTGTCTCGTTCCCCACTTTCTCTCTCGTTCCCCACTTTCTCTCTCATTCCTCTCATTCTCTATCACTCCCCTCTTTCTCTCTCGTTCCCTCTTTCTCTCTCATTCCCCACTTTCTCTCTCATTCCTCTCTTTATCTATCACTCCCCTCTTTCTCTCTCACTCCCCTCTTTCTCTCTCATTCCCCTCTTTCTCTCTCGTTCCTCTCTTTCTCTCTCGTTCCCCACTTTCTCTCTCGTTCCCCTCTTTCTCTCTCGTTCCTCTCTTTCTCTCTCGTTCCTCTCTTTCTCTATCACTCCCCTCTTTCTCTCTCGTTCCCCTCTTTCTCTCTCGTTCCTCTCTTTCTCTATCACTCCCCTCTTTCTCTCTCGTTCCTCTTTTTCTCTCTCGTTCCCCACTTTCTCTCTCGTTCCCCTCTTTCTCTCTCGTTCCTCTCTTTCTCTATCACTCTCCTCTTTCTCTCTCGTTCCTCTCTTTCTCTCTCGTTCCCCTCTTTCTCTCTCGTTCCCCTCTTTCTCTCTCGTTCCCATCTTTCTCTCTCGTTCCCCTCTTTCTCTCTCATTCCTCTCTTTCTCTCTCCATTCCTCTAATTCTCTATCACTCCCCTCTTTCTCTATCACTCCCCTCTTTCTCTCTCGTTCCCCTCTTTCTCTTTCACTCCCCTCTTTCTCTCTCGTTCCCCTCTTTCTCTCTCGTTCCCCTCTTTCTCTTTCACTCCCCTCTTTCTCTCTCGTTCCTCTCTTTCTCTCTCGTTCCCCTCTTTCTCTATCACTCCCCTCTTTCTCTCTCGTTCCTCTCTTTCTCGATTGTTCTTCTCTTTCTCTCTCGTTCCTCCCTTTCTCTCTCGTTCCTCTCTTTCTCTCTCGTTCCCCACTTTCTCTCTCGTTCCCCTCTTTCTCTCTCGTTCCTCTCTTTCTCTATCACTCTCCTCTCTCTCTCGTTCCTCTCTTTCTCTATCACTCCCCTCTTTCTCTCTCGTTACCCTCTTTCTCTCTCGTTCCTCTCTTTCTCGATTGTTCTTCTCTTTCTCTCTCGTTCCTCTCTTTCTCTCTCGTTCAGCTCTTTCTCCCTCGTTCCCCACTTTCTCTCTCGTTCTCCTCTTTCTCTCTCGTTCCTCTCTTTCTCTATCACACTCCTCTTTCTCTCTCGTTCCTCTCTTTCTCTCTCATTCCCCACTTTCTCTCTCGTTCTCCTCTTTCTCTCTTGTTCCTCTCTTTCTCTATCACTCTCCTCTTTCTCTCTCGTTCCTCTCTTTCTCTATCACTCTCCTCTTTCTCTCTCGTTCCTCTCTTTCTCTATCACTCCCCTCTTTCTCTCTCGTTCCCCTCTTTCTCTCTCGTTCCCCTCTTTCTCTCTCGTTCCTCTCTTTCTCTATCACTCCCCTCTTTCTCTCTCGTTCCTCTTTTTCTCTCTCGTTCCCCACTTTCTCTCTCGTTCCCCTCTTTCTCTCTCGTTCCTCTCTTTCTCTATCACTCTCCTCTTTCTCTCTCGTTCCTCTCTTTCTCTCTCGTTCCCCACTTTCTCTCTCGTTCTCCTCTTTCTCTCTCGTTCCTCTCTTTCTCTATCACACTCCTCTTTCTCTCTCGTTCCTCTCTTTCTCTCTCATTCCCCACTTTCTCTCTCGTTCTCCTCTTTCTCTCTCGTTCCTCTCTTTCTCTATCACTCTCCTCTTTCTCTCTCGTTCCTCTCTTTATCACTCTCCTCTTTCTCTCTCGTTCCTCTCTTTCTCTATCACTCCCCTCTTTCTCTCTCGTTCCCCTCTTTCTCTCTCGTTCCTCTCTTTCTCTCTCGTTCCCCTCTTTCTCTCTCGTTCCCATCTTTCTCTCTCACTCTCCTCTTTCTCTCTCGTTCCTCTCTTTCTCTATCACTCTCCTCTTTCTCTCTCGTTCCCCTCTTTCTCTCTCGTTCCCCTCTTTCTCTCTCGTTCCCCTCTTTCTCTCTCGTTCCCATCTTTCTCTCTCGTTCCCCTCTTTCTCTCTCGTTCCCCTCTTTCTCTCTCGTTCCTCTCTTTCTCGATTGTTCTTCTCTTTCTCTCTCGTTCCTCTCTTTCTCTCTCGTTCCCCTCTTTCTCTCTCGTTCCCCTCTTTCTCTATCACTCCCCTCTTTCTCTCTCGTTCCTCTCTTTCTCGATTGTTCTTCTCTTTCTCTCTCGTTCCTCTCTTTCTCTCTCGTTCCCCACTTTCTCTCTCGTTCCCCTCTTTCTCTCTCGTTCCTCTCTTTCTCTATCACTCCTCTCTTTCTCTATCACTCCTCTCTTTCTCTCTCGTTCCCCTCTTTCTCTCTCGCTCCTCTCTTTCTCTCTCGTTCCCCTCTTTCTCTATCACTCCCCTCTTTCTCTCTCGTTCCCCTCTTTCTCTCTCGTTCCTCTCTTTCTCTCTCGTTCCCCTCTTTCTCTATCACTCCCCTCTTTCTCTCTCGTTCCTCTCTTTCTCGATTGTTCTTCTCTTTCTCTCTCGTTCCTCCCTTTCTCTCTCGTTCCTCTCTTTCTCTCTCGTTCCCATCTTTCTCTCTCACTCTCCTCTTTCTCTCTCGTTCCCCTCTTTCTCTATCACTCCCCTCTTTCTCTCTCGTTCCCCACTTTCTCTCTCGTTCCCCTCTTTCTCTCTCGTTCCTCTCTTTCTCTCTCGTTCCCCACTTTCTCTCTCGTTCCCCTCTTTCTCTCTCGTTCCTCTCTTTCTCTATCACTCCTCTCTTTCTCTATCACTCCTCTCTTTCTCTCTCGTTCCCCTCTTTCTCTCTCGCTCCTCTCTTTCTCTCTCGCTCCTCTCTTTCTCTCTCGCTCCCCTCTTTCTCTCTCGTTACCCTCTTTCTCTCTCGTTCCTCTCTTTCTCGATTGTTCTTCTCTTTCTCTCTCGTTCCTCTCTTTCTCTCTCGTTCCTCTCTTTCTCTCTCGTTCCCCACTTTCTCTCTCGTTCCCCTCTTTCTCTCTTGTTCCTCTCTTTCTCTATCACTCTCCTCTTTCTCTCTCGTTCCCCTCTTTCTCTCTCGTTCCCCTCTTTCTCTCTCGTTCCCCTCTTTCTCTCTTGTTCCTCTCGTTCCTCTCTTTCTCTCTCGTTCCCCTCTTTCTCTCTCGTTCCCCTCTTTCTCTCTTGTTCCCCTCTTTCTCTCTTGTTCCTCTCGTTCCTCTCTTACTCTCTCGTTCCTCTCTTTCTCTCACGTTCCCCTCTTTCTCTCTCTTTCCCCTCTTTCTGTCTCGTTCCCCTCTTTCTCTCTCGTTCCCCTCTTTCTCTCTCGTTCCTCTCGTTCCCCTCTTTCTCTCTCGTTCCTCTCTTTCTCTCTCGTTCCCCTCTTTCTCTCTCGTTCCCCTCTTTCTCTCTCGTTCCCCTCTTTCTCTCTTATTGAATCAGGTGAATCAGTCCCATGCTGTGCTATTGACAGTGCTATGGCAGGTGAATCAGTCCCATGCTGTGCTATTGACAGTGCTATGGCAGGTGAATCAGTCCCATGCTGTGCTATTGACAGTGCTATGGCAGGTGAATCAGTCCCATGCTGTGCTATTGACAGTGCTATGGCAGGTGAATCAGTCCCATGCTGTGCTATTGACAGTGCTATGGCAGGTGAATCAGTCCCATGCTGTGCTATTGACAGTGCTATGGCAGGTGAATCACTCCCATGCTGTGCTATTGACAGTGCTATGGCAGGTGAATCAGTCCCATGCTGTGCTATTGACAGTGCTATGGCAGGTGAATCAGTCTCCTGCTGTGCTATTGACAGTGCTATGGCAGGTGAATCAGTCCCATGCTGTGCTATTGACAGTGCTATAGCAGGTGAATCAGTCCCATGCTGTGCTATTGACAGTGCTATAGCAGGTGAATCAGTCCCATGCTGTGCTATTGACAGTGCTATGGCAGGTGAATCAGTCCCATGCTGTGCTATTGACAGTGCTATAGCAGGTGAATCAGCCCCATGCTGTGCTATTGACAGTGCTATGGCAGGTGAATCAGTCCCATGCTGTGCTATTGACAGTGCTATGGCAGGTGAATCAGTCCCATGCTGTGCTATTGACAGTGCTATAGCAGGTGAATCAGTCCCATGCTGTGCTATTGACAGTGCTATGGCAGGTGAATCAGTCCCATGCTGAGGAGGGACTGGGAGGGAAGCGGCGTGGCTCTGGTGATTTAGAGCTGAGGAGTTTTACTCTCGCTAAAACTTGGAAAGTCCCAAAATGAAATCGGTGATGTGATTTTATTTATTTTGCGAAACGCATCTGATTGAAAATGAAGCGAGACGGGGCTGGCAGTCTCTCCCCTGTTATTAACACGGCTCGCAAATTGAATTTCATGCTGGCTGACCGCAGTGCTCCTCTCTGCCTCTTAGTAACACCAGAGACAAGCGCCCATCTGCCTTGGCTTCACAGACACTTAACCACAGAGATTATGAGAGAGGAGGGGAGGGGAGAGAGAGGGAGAGGGGAGAGAGAGGGAGAGGGGAGAGGGGGGAGAGAGAGAGAGAGGGGAA